>NC_058042.1:26435000-26602500 GCF_020085105.1 Siniperca chuatsi
GCAAATAAAAAGTAAGCAGAGCAGGCCAAACCAACAGCTTAAAAAAAAAGCTGAGTTGGCCAATCTGCTTGTTACCAAGGCTTTGTTTCCATGTTTTTGATTAAACAGGTACACCTTTGCCAACCAGCCTTTGTTTACAGTGGGAACATGTATGCATAGTGCATGGTCAGAGTGACAGTTTGTCCCCACCATCCTCAAAGTCTTTAACATCTATTGCACCCATAGGCCTATTAGTTGGTGATTTAAGCATAATGGGCTAATAATAACAAAATGTGTTTCAAGTGCCAAGACAACACCTGTATGTGGGTGTACACACCCAGACACACACACACACACACACACACACACACACACACACACATAACACAGACACACAATGTGCTCACAGGTGTCACTCACTGCTTGGCACCATCTTCATTAATAAGTGCAGTGTATAGGTGGGTAAATCCTTATCAAAGCTGCCCTGCTGAGGTTTAAGTGTTTGCTTGTAAAGTCTCCTCTGACCTCAATCCATTGGCATGCTGAGCCACTCAATAGGGCTGATTATAAAAGCAAGGTCCACACCCACCGACCTCCATAACATACCATCACAGGATCTGCTCTCATAGCTCCCGATGCCACTCATGAAAGTGGAGTGCTAGATAGTGAAATACAAGGTGACAGAGATGCCAGTGAGGAAGAAGGTATTTTCTCATGATGCCATTGTTAATGCTGCTCATTCGTCACAAAGCAGTGTTGCCAGGAAGTATTTTCGCATTTTTCCATCTGCCCCAACAGCTCTCTCTTTGCAGTAATTGCTTAACTTCACCACAGAGACTTTTTTCTGGATGGGAAGCCAAATCTGTCACAACCTTGCACTCCTCCCAAGGTGACTGAATCCTATTTGAATCCTAAAAAGAACAAAGTAGAAAATTCTGCTACAGTTGGTAAATAATTAATAAGGAAATGCTAATAATGAAACCAAGACAAATGAGTTTGTCTGCACTGGGGTAAAATCATGATACAAATGAATATATAGACTGTTAACTCAAACATGACCATTTATTTCTCATCTAAACAGTCTTGTTGTTTTCCGTTGGATGCTTGTTGATGTTTTTAGTTTTTGTATGAGGGTGTCAAAATTTTGTATCAAAATGACTTTAACCCTCAAGATGAGCTGTCTTCTTGACAAACCACATCAGCAATATGGCTTTTTACTATGATTTTAGCAAAACAGAACGGCTGATTCGGAATGGTAATCATATGATTATCATACAGTGACAAGTCATTTGACAACACTGATAACTTTAAATTTTAAGAACCTAAAATTAATATGTGGAACCACATGGAAAACAGTCATAGATAATTCATATGCTACAAATGAATGGCCAAAAGACTTCCTGCAACTCCAGTAATGTAATACTTTCTGAACCCTGAACATTTTAATCTTTTATCACAGCTTGCCTGTGTGAGTGATGGCATCAGTCCAATGTCAGCATGGTTGATACTGGCTACAGTCAACTTTTCCAGACTTGTAATGCAACCAAATAGTCACTTCAACGTCTTCTACGTTTATCCATTTTTGATTATGCGCGGTCACTGTAGCATCATGGAAAGAGTCAGTTTCATGGCAGCTATGTCATGTCCAGATTTTGAATCCCTTCTTGGCTTCATCACCCTGCCACCTACTATCTACCCTGCACCCCTTGCAAAGTCCAGGCCACCACACAGATGAGGAGGCTCCGCTCACCCATGTTGGTACAGCTGCCTCTTCTCCGGCCTCAAACCAGCAGCAGTAACAGCTGGAAAGACTGAGGCTTTGTCTGGCTCAGTAGGCCAAAAGTGCTGGGAAACTGATATTTGTCTGGCCGCAGTGTCGAGCTATGGGGCCACAGAAGGGCATCAATGGCTACCACTGGATCAAGACACTCCATAATAGATAAACCATGTTATGCTTTCATGAGCGAAACAGATCATGGGTTGCAATTGGCCTTTTGTTGGATAGTTGTGGTAAATAGTTGGTATTTCCTTGAGGATGTGCCACTTTGTGAATGGATGGATGATGGTTTGGCTCCATGGACTGTAAGTGCAAATCTGGGAAAGTAGAAGAGTGGAACAGTGTGGATGCTCTGGGAAACTGCATAACTGTACAGCTTAACTGTGTTCTGTATAACCCATACTAGAAATATAAACCAAGGGTTTTTAGGATGCTTTTTAAGGTGCCAGGACCACAGATTTCCCTGCTGATCAGTGTACATTGTCTGAAAAATAAACTAATTAAGAAGGAATTTTAAAAAGAAATGTATTAATTAATTTGAATTCCTTCATTCAGAGGCAACATCATTCATCCATGTCATCATTACTATGATGCTAGGGGGGACTATGATGGGGACTATGATGGGACAGGATGTCAAGTGGTGAGTTATTCATTTCTAATAAACAGGCCAGCCAAATTATAGATCGAGTCAAGTTACATAAGATTTAGACAGTTTGAAATGTAAAATATAACTAGTATTCGCTGATGAATTATATAACCTTCATTCTTAATTATTTCATTCAGATAAGTTTTGAAAAAAGGTTCGCGATTTCAAACTAAAATATTTTGTATTGAAAGTGACTTGACTGCAGCCTCGCCTCACAACAGTGTAAGGCTAGCCAGGACATAGAGTATGATTGTGCAGGAGTGATATTATACAGAATTTGGGAAGGGTGTGTTATAATGATGTAAGTTGAACTTCATTATAATTGATTATAAGGTTGCAGTCTCACAATAAATAATATCAGATATTGTGAGTTTTTTTGTTCAAAAAAGATTAGCTATTCTGAGGACACCACAGCCATCACTGACATTATGATCATTATTAACATCCTGAAAACATCATCATCACTGTATACAGGGAACTCTCTTTAGCCACCGACTTGTAGTCTTTCTCTCCCCCTCTCTCTCTGCCTTTCCCTCTCCCTCCCTCTCTCCTGCTGTCACCTCTCACAGAGCCTGGCAGCATCAAGCCAGCTTGCATTTTAATTTGGCCCTGAAGTTACTTATTTCATTATCGATCATCCGTAATGCTGAATCAATGTTCATCTTGTTACGTGGGCCATACCCGTGTAATACAGTGATAGTGGGGCCCAGAGTTACTCATTCCCTTTACAAAGTGACTTTACCGTAAAATCAATGCCTTGTGTTACTGATACAGGGGAAACTGCAGCAGATGGAGTGAGTGGGCAGAGAGGAAACAAAAAAAAAACAACTCACCTTCAATGCGGCATTGTTAAAGGCACTCACAAAGCATTGCAAATCTCTACAGTGTGAGAATTGTGTTGTTATACAGTAGTTTAAGCCATGATTCCTTAGTGCAATGTGGCTGTAATAATATGAATGATATATAAAGTTATAACATATTCATATTCAGCTGATATCAGCTGGATTTGATGCTGTGGTTTATGGATCATCTGTGCTGCTAAGACTGTCACTGGGAAACTGGAGCCTATACATTAATTACATTTCACATGTTTTGCACAGGCCTGGATTATTTTATACTGATCATGACCTGTTGACCTATAACAAAAGTATGATGTTGGAAAAATAATAATTCAGTTCAGTTCCATTCAGATTCATGGAATGATTTTTTTGTTTGTTACCCAAATAATGACATTTTAAAGTGACTATACTACAAATACAACATGGAGATCCATCAGGGCAGTATGCATGATTTCTATGTCCATATGAAAGCACTGGGAGTAAAACTGTCCTGGGAAAGGAATTGGAGTGTGCTATTATTATAATTTCAATTGATAACAAAACCAAAATATAGTACCAGATGTATTGTTTGTGTGGGTTTTGTTTCTCAGTTGTTTACCACTTCTCCCTGAGTGTCCCAGTAAAAAATTAACTAGCACCCCAGTAATATATTTTGAAGGGACTGTGAGCATCATAGGTGAAGTGTAAACTATATATAATATCCCACAAAGACGTTAAATCAATATTATAGTAGGAAATGGAAGAGTAAGATAATACTATAACCCCACTATTGATTAAAAGGGGCACACAAAGTCTGTATAACAATATTACATTGTATCAGGATGATGAGACAGACATCCATTAGCAGATATTACATAGACAGATATTAAGGGCCCAGAAGTGCCTGGAGCTACTATGGATACAGTATTTTGGAGCACATATAGTAAGTCTATAATGTAAATTATTTATTTAATTGTCAACATCCCATCTAGGCCTGCTATGCACATTGCGCATTGTAGAAAACTATAAGCTGCAGGCTGTTTGGTTAAAGCTCTGTTGGCCTAAATCTAAAATGGATCTCTCACTCAATCCGTGTGCTCAGCCTGACTGACTGACTGTTTAAATTTAGTAGTAGCCTACAACCTGAAGTTAACAAGTTAATGTAAAACATTTGCAAGGTAATGCGTTAATTCACTCTTTGATCCGCTGTCATAACCCAGTTTAATAAGTTGCAGTCCATTGACTATTAATTTGTTTCCAAATGGTGTGAACAGGAGGAACGGTTCCAAAATGCTTTACTTTGCCACTGTTGCAAATCAAAGTTAGGCTATCTATTTAATATGCATGATTGGTTGGTGTAATGTAATTAAAATCATACTATTTAAATTATCCTAACAGTGAAAAAATTAAACTTTAAATGTATTTCCAAAGTACACTTGCTTCTGCTGCTAAGAACAATTAATTTTAGAAACTAATTCATTTATTGGATTAAGCTTCACTGTTCTTTAAACACTGCAAGATTTATTGGACCTTTATTTCACCCTAATGGGACATGAGTTTGAAAGTGCATATTTGAAGAGTGAATGTGTTGCACAGTTAGTTTTTTAGGCTACCCACAGATTGAAGTTTGAACCTACTGAGGAACATTTCTGATTAACAACAACGGCTATGTATAGTCCCAACAGCTAAGAATAATTGCTTTGTAATAAGATAGGATAATACCAATAGTCGCTTTTATAAATTACTCTTTGTCCTATACGTTTTGTCATTTAGTTTCATCATTCTGACAGATGTCAAATATATTGTAGTTTATATATTTGGCTCCAGCTGACCTGTAGCTTTGCTTGATCATATTGAAAAAGCTATAAATCACTCCACTGCACTATATCAAATATAATATTTACAGCAGCATCATGAAACTGAAGATGTGAAATTCTGGTGAGTAACAAACTCTGCATGCTAGGCTACTGCATTCTGGTGAAGGGCCCCTTCAACTGCTTAAGAAAATGAGAACTGGTTTGTCAAGCTAGTCAAAAAAAAAATCTGAAGTCTCTCTCTGTGTGTGAGTCTCCCTCTCTCTGCCTCTTTCTCTCTCACACACACACTCCAAACTACCACAAGCATCCAAGGGTTATTAATTGCGTTTTCTTTTCAAATCCTCCTTCTTCCCCGTAATTAAGCGATGTTGATCAGCAAGGGCTCCCTTAAAATTGATTCCATGTGTGATAAGAGATGTGTTAGGTTTTTCTTCTGTCACCGGGGCGTTATGGAAAAGATCCAAATGTGTAATTTGAAGTGCTTCTGTTTGAAGCCTTTGATCTCGCCTGTTTTGCAGAGCCTCGGTTCATCATTTGCGACGTGTCGCTGGTGCCCTGTGTATTGCATAAGGAACTACTGTTGAGCGATAGGCCGTGTATGTTTGCTTATGAGAATGTGAAATTGTGTCATCTGCATAATTACCGTCAAAGAGCTCTCTACAAAACAGCCCTCAAGTCACTCGTGTATGATTGCCCTCTTTTTACAGCACCTACAAATTAAATTGGCTCCAGCGCGCTCCCAGCATTCTTCCACAAGAATTAAGAAAACTAATTTAAAGTAGATGTAAGAAATAATAATAATAATAATAATAATAATAATAATAATAATAATAATAATAATAATAATAATAATAATAATAATAATATGATTTGTGACAACTAAATAAAATTGGCAAAATGATTTATCTGTCTACAGTTTGCTTGGTGTTTGCTGTGTTGTATATTGGCCTATTCCGATGTGTGTGTGTGTGTGTGTGTGTGTGTGTGTGTGTGTGTGTGTGCGTGTGTGTGTGTGTGTATACGGAAGTCAAGCAGAGGTTAGTCTACTGTTCACTGAGCCTCTCTTTAGAAGGTAGGGGAGCGGCGTCTTAATGCTTTTATGGCTACGCCAGTTTCCCGGGTTGGTGTGAAAGTGTTAAGTTAGTGCGTGGTGCGTTTGATTGGAGGCAATAAATCAGACACAATCCTTGGCGTGGGTGGAGTGGAGGGGGTTGGGGGCGTCCGAGCTACATGGTCCCGAGGATGAGACACGTGTCCATCCGGACTCGGAGCGCTGCTTAGCGGACACTAGCGGGCAGACACCTCGCTGGACTCTCAGATTTATACTTCTAACGTTTAACGCGCAGCCAAGTTCTCTCTCTCTCTCTCTCTCTCTCTCTCTCTCTCTCTGTCTCTCTCTCTCTCTTCTCTTCTCTTTCTGCAATATGATGTTTGGACGTGATTTTTTTTTCCTTCTTAAACGTCTCTTCTTTACACTTATTATGTTGCTGTGTATCTAAATGTCAAATACCATCCACTTATCTTTAACCACCCTTCACTTCACTGTCTGGACCACCTCAATTTGCAGGTCGATCTCGTGTGTGTGTGTGTGTGTGCGCGCATGAGTGTGTGTGTTAAGTGTGAGCGTGCTATTGACTGCTATGTAGTGATTACCATTCCGGTCTGATGGCACCAGCAAGCCGCTGTAATTAATAACCCCATAATCCGGGTTGGGGTGGATGTCGGCGAAGAACGCACACAGATTCAGGACAGAGTTTTACAGAAACAAGGCGTATCCTTATGGGTAGCTCTATATAAGAAATTATAGCTGCTATTATCCCTCCCAGACAATGATAACTATCTGCTTCAAAAGAAGATTAAAGGTTTATACAAGTTCACAGTTCTTGGAAACCCGGAATCGCATTATCAAAACTAAACTGAGATTGATGAGATTTCATCTCGCTGTCAATAATACATTAAGACTAATACCATATTCAAATAAAGTGCGTGAAATAATAATTCAACCTCTGCAGTTGTTTTGCAAACGATTAACAAAACAGATGCTGGTAGAAAATCGGGTTGAAATGCGATTATTGTTGTCCCGCACACACTTTAGGTATTAATTCATGGAATTTCAATTTTGACTCCCTTGTTTTGTTTTAATCCGTATTATTTACAAGAAACATCAGGTTGCATCAACTTTATCAAATGGGTTTCTTAAGGTGCAGTCTGTCCGGATGATCGTTTTGTTTTTTAGTGAATTAAAAGCCTTTATTTAAAATCACTAAATTGTTGACTTAAGCTTTTCTTTGAGCGATCTGTTTATTTATGCAGTATTATTATTATTATTATTATTATTATTATTATTATTATTATTATTATTATTATTATTGGTTGTTGTTAAATACTACAATGTTGATTTATATATATTATTGTATAAATATATATAATGTTGATATATATATATATATATATATATATATATATATATATATAATATAAAACTCTTTCTTATTGAGATCAGAGTTAGAATAAACATCTTCCCAGCCCAATCCACTAAAATGTTTATTACTTATCATTGTTGGTACTTTCCACTTAGTCTTCATTAGCAGTCTAATGCGCCTATCATCAGCTCTCTATTTGATGTCAAGTGGCAACATGCAACCCGTTTGATGTCTCAAATTAAAGAATGAAATGACTCCGATTCGCCCGCCAGCCCAAATCCGGTGTAAGAAAACAGCTGGCACCCCTGATGTAGCGATAAATAAAAAGGTGTGTGTAACCTGTGATCCGGGGTCATTACAAGGCATGGCCACCGTCAGTAGTCACAAACACATGAATTATTTATTATTTTCTGTTTTTTGTTGCTTGTGATAGGCTATACATTGTGATGTGTTTTGTCAACATCCCGTTTAACATTATTTTATATAGATAACTGTCAATTCAAAAAGGTGTGTGTACTGTTTCGCATTAATAAAAAAGGAAGTCAAATTGGCTTTAAGTGATCTTAAACTTAATCTTTACTTCCCGATTTTACTTTTTTTTTTAATCGATGTCCTCTTGTAGGCGAGTGTCCAAGTTTGCTTCCACAAAGAAAAGTTTCTTCTGTATTAAAAGGAAACTGCAGACAAAAAAAAGTTAATCAGTCACTGACACCACAATGCTTACTGTTGTGCAAATGGCCAAAATTGTGAATTAACACAAAAAATGCGGTAGGACAGACGCGAACAAATAACAGATGAAATAGATTGGCGAGCCATAAAATGAGATTTGAAACCCCATTCAAATAAGAGCAGGCGACGTCAGTGCACTTATCCAAGAGAGAGAGAGAGAGTGAGAGAGAGAGAGAGAGAGAGAGAGAGAGAGAGAGAGAGACTGTTTGGCGTGCGGTGTATATGAGAGGGGTGAGATTTGAGAAATAGGAGGGGCTTCTAAACGACTAGAAATGTCAATCTGAGCAAGGGAGTCCCAATAATCTAAAGCAATCTGTAAGGACCTGACCTTAGTCCATCCAGATCAATAGGGAAGTGAGGGTGGAAAGAAGAAGAAGAGGAAGAAATAAGGGGCGCAACCGGATCGTTTACACTGGCTGTTCCCGAGGAAATATAGACTTCCCTTGCTTGCACCTTTTGTTGCTCACATGCTCACACTGTAAAAGTGGATATCGAGGCAATTCCCTTGCTTTGTGTGATTGCAGCAGACTTTTTTCCCTTTTCCTACCACCATGTCTTTCCCTCAGCTGGGATATCAGTACATCCGACCGATATACCCGCCGGAGCGCCAGGGGATCGCCGGCAATGCCCGGTCCGGGACAGAGCTCAGTCCGTCCGGCGCACTCTCCAACGTCCTCTCCACTATGTATGGATCTCCTTTCGCCGCAGCAGCGCAGGGCTATGGAGCGTTTCTCCCCTACTCAAACGATATTTCAATTTTCAATCAATTGGTGAGTCACTCTGCTCTCTCTTAACTCATCCATGACTTATATGTTACACTTAAGAATAAAAGAAATAAGCAACACGGGCCTTGAGGGGAGGTTTATCGGTACTTTTTAAGTGTAAACTTTCTGAGCGCCGGGGTGAACTTCGTCTTGAATCTTTTGTGAAATGTTGTAAAAAGTGGTTAAAAAGTAACACATTAACAAGCTGTGGGTTATTGTTAATGTTGTTAGGCTTATTGTTAGCACATCATTTCCTAAAACTGAGAGCGAAAGAGAAATCATGATAATGCTTCAGAAAATGATGCAATGTGCTGTGGCAGGTTTACATGCATGTATAGATGGGGGATAGGTGTATAAAAGTATTGTCCTTGCAAGTGTTTCGGTTTAAATGAATTTAAAAAAAATAGTGACATTTTTCATTCAGTTGTGAAGCTTGTGGTACGGAAATAACGAGTGAAGTTATGAGAAAAATACATTAACGTTTTGGTTGTTTACACTTTAATAATAATAATAGCCGCATTGTTGTTTTAATACTGTGAATCCACATGTCATGGCTGTGAGGCGTGATTATATTTATCATGTAGAAGAATTTCAGACAAAGTATCTTTTGGCATTAATATTTTAAGTCTAATAAATCCCCCTGACTCTTTGATTCTTTGTCTTTGCAGGGTGCTCAGTATGAACTGAAAGACAGCCCCGGTGTCCAGCACCCAGGGTTTGCCCACCATCACCCTGCGTTTTACCCATATGGCCAGTATCAGTTCGGTGACCCGTCCAGACCCAAAAACGCCACCAGGGAGAGCACCAGCACCCTGAAGGCCTGGCTCAGTGAGCACCGCAAGAACCCCTACCCCACCAAGGGCGAGAAGATCATGCTGGCCATCATCACCAAAATGACCCTCACCCAGGTGTCCACCTGGTTCGCCAACGCCAGGAGGAGGCTAAAGAAGGAGAACAAGATGACCTGGGCCCCCCGGAACCGCACCGATGAAGAGGGAAATGTTTACAACAGCGATCACGAGGGGGAGGAGGGGGACAAGAGGGAGGACGAGGAGGAGATCGACTTGGAGAACATCGACACGGAAAATATTGAGAACAAGGACGACTTGGACGACCAGGACGACCTGCATTCAGATATTAAACTAGACGGGAGGAGTGACTCTGAGATTTCTGACGGCTATGAGGATTTACAAGGGCCCGACCAGAGGTTTCTAAAGGCTGTGGGGAAAGAGGGCAAAGACGTGGAGCGAGGAGGAGAGCACTTTCACCACCACCACCACCACCACCACCATCACTCTTCTTTGGACACCAAAGCGTCCCAGCCGAACGGAGAACAGCTCAAACTGAACCCGGTGTCCGTTAGCTCACCGCCCTCAGAAAACAACCCTGCCCCAGCCCAAAAGCCAAAGATCTGGTCTTTGGCAGAGACAGCCACGGCCCCTGACAATCCGCGCAAATCGCCACAAATGAACGGCAGCAACTCCGCAGGGCCGGCCGCCCAGACCATAATCGCCCCTCACAGACTAATCTCTTCTTGTCCCGTTGGGAAAATCCAGAACTGGACGAACCGAGCCTTCTCGGCGCATCAGCTGGCTTTACTGAACTCAAATCATTATCTGGGACTGGCAAACCAGGCAACTGCCACCGGCCTGGCCCTCTACAGCAGCAGGCAAACGGAGGACAAGAGTCATAGTTCAGAGACTCCAGTCACAGGTACATGTCCCCGACACTGAGACGCGCATGTATAAATAACTACAAAAACAAAGACACTAGTCCATTACCCGTCATTAATTTCTGTTATTTTAGTCCTCCTTTTGCCTTCGTTGCCTGTTCATGGATTTTTTTTTCTGTCTAGGCCACACAGATGATCAGTGTTACAATGTTATAGCTTACAGAATACAGTGTGTGTGATGTGTGCGTGTGTGTGTGTGTGTAACTGCTTTGAAAAATGCCCGAGAGGATTATGAACGCCACATCAGACAGCATTTAAGAAAAAAGTCAAATGTTGAATTGGGTGAAAACTGTTTTTGTGCCCCTTCCTTCCTTTATATGGTTTAGATATGTCCATATGATTATTTAGGCCCACGTGCTTGTATTCATTAGTTTACATAAATCCCTCAACCCATCAAACCAACTAGTTTTCAACACTAAATTCACGGAAACCCAGGATGGGCTCTGATAATAGGCAGTTCAATTAATGCATTTTTAATTTTCATTGCCACAATTTCAGAGAGATCTAGTGCCTTGGATGCAGAGAAAACGTTGTTAAAAACAGCTTTCCACCCACTTCAGAGATAAAGAGACTGTCAGTTAATGACATTTGGGAATTTTCTTTTTGATGCCATATCACATTTTCTTTTTTAAACGCCATATTTACCCAAATTAGCTTTTATTCTAAGATTTGTTTTATCCCTGTGTGTGCGCTTGTGTTATTTCGTCAAGGCCTATGTTACACTTACTTGTTTGGTCATGCAAATGAGCTCAATGCAAATTCACTACAGGCTCGTTTTTGGAAGGCAATTGTCACTTTTATATCACTTTGTGTTTTAGCTCTTCGTGAGGCTATTATTAGTGGGGGGGGTTAGATCACTGCATTATTATTATTATTTTTTTTTTACCCCTGTGTATTTCAGGCCTCAGAACCAACTACAAGCAGCGGTGGTTCTTTCGGCTCTCCCCTTTCCATAACCTCTCACCCATCCTCTATTTTCTTTTTCCTTTGATTTGAATATGGAATGTAAAATAAGAATAATACATCTCTGTATACTTACATTGTAAGCATGTCCTGTGTAAAACTGCTAATGTAATAATGTATGAACCTGTAGTCTGTGAGTTTTTTCTTTTCTTTTTGTAAGTTCTGTGAGGATTTGATGTTCAAATGTTTTGTATATAAAGTTAAGAATATGTACATACTTGTGAACCAAATTGTACAAGAAAGTCTATATTTTGGCTAATAAATGAACTGCTGCAACTTTAAGAAATTGTTGGTTTTTGGCCGAGCTATTTTGACAGCTGCTTTTGATGGTGGCTGTTATTGTGCATTGCAGCTTGAATTGCCTTGCTTTGGTTTTTGTATGTGTGTTAGTGGACAGCCTGAGGCACAGACTTCATCCTCCGTGGCAGTGATAAGTAAATATTCGAGAGGGATTCATCACACTTTTGTAGTGGAGGGACTTAAGGCTAATTAGCCAGTATTGCGGCATACATTTGGATATTAATGTTGTGGGATTATCCATATAGAGGCGTAGCGGTCGCATTAAAATGAATAATTCTTTCATTAAATTCCCTCTTTAAATTGTATCGTCTATAAAGAGACTTTAGGTAATAAATTACTGCTAGATGATCGTTGGTACTTGGTAACAGTTTCAGGTTCAGCTGATCTTAAAGATGGATTTTGGCTTTGCAGTGGAACTCCCAGATCTCATAATGCTCCATTTGTAATGCTTTTGCTCTTCACATATATCATACATTTTCTTCAACTAACGCTGCTCTTTGGTATAATTGTAATATATCGTCGCTGTACAACTAATAATAACACCATTTATTTTGTTTGCCTGTGATGTGATCATTTGCATGTGTGAGCCCTTATCAGAGGAAGTTTATGTAAACTTAGTGTTGGAGCTCCCTCTACAGTCACTTGCAGTCGGCCATGTTCTGGTGCACTGACACACATTCTGCTCATATAGTCATGTAGTTTTCTTTTGTCCCATTCCCAATTTATCCATCAGTTGTGATATAAAATTCGATAGTAATATTTTGCTCTTATAAATCTGTCACAATATCATACCTTTTTAATGTGCTTTCTAGCCTCAGTGTTGTGATTTTATGATGATAAACGCAGTATATATGTGAAAATGAATCAGTAGACTTGTTTGTGTGTGTGTGTGTGTGTACACACACATATATATATACCTTTAAAGGTATGTAAAGTTTTAATTTTGGTCCAAACGTTCAAAAACTATTTCATAAAAAACAAAGGCATTTTCAGTTGAGATCACGAACAACAAACCATCGGGCATAAACATTATGCAAATATTTACCTAAAGGCACAGTAAAGCAAAACCGGTAGCATATAATAAGTGGATAAAATGTAGTGTTTTTTACCCTCGCTAATAGATGAATAAAATATTTTATGGCTGCCATGTTTAATTTGAGAGTTATAGGACTTCTCAATTATCCTTGATGGCGCATTCAGTCGTTTCACTTCTTTACTTGAAATTAGGTAAGATTAAATACAAGATTTCTTTTTAAATAAAGGTAAAAAGGGAAAAAAGAAAAAATCAGTAAAGAAACAGTGCCGTCAATATTCCTTCATATTTCGCCGAGATTATAAAAAAACCTCCAGCCTTTAAAAGACTCATAGGAGACATGTCTAGTAATGCAAATTCTTATTTTTTATCCATCTTATTGAACAGCATAAAAAATGTATTATTGTTTAAAACACTCAAAAATGTATTTTGGGAGACAAACTTCTATTTCCTAACTCACCCTACTGTAAACGAAAAGCATAATTTTTCGTTGATATTGTAACGTTTTCATCATCATTTATTAATTTCATATTATTTCCTTTATTATTTAATAATTTCAAGGACTTGGATTTATGATGGCATTTATATTTTAAAAACGCACAAACGGAGACACAGTCTGTCACACATTCCTCGACTAGACTCAGATGGTCAGCGGTGACAACATGTCTGCCATTCAGGGCAGCAGAGGAAGATGAAAAGCGCTGATTCGCTCGAGCCGTATCCTCTCTAGGTTTAGGATATGCTTTAAACAAACCCCAACTCAGCCGAGGGAGAAACTCCGGAGCCTTTTGGAGCTGCTCTCACCATGTTGCCTTCCTGTCTAATCAATTATCTTCCTTGAGAGCCTCATCTAACCGCGCGATGCATATTCATAAGTGGCATGAGCCAGCTGATTGATGTAACAGTTTTTTTTTTTTTTGTAGATTCTTGCTCTCTCCCTTTTGTTAAAGGAAGTAGACTTGAATGACCAGCATTACAGTGACTGATGATTCATAATTATACAATACAAAGGAAAATGAGGTGTTTGCATGGAATGTTAGAAGATAAAAAAAAACAGTCAAATCGAATGCCTTTCAATCAATTATGTAATTGTAAATTTACCACTTACCATGATATGTATTATAAATTAATGTTATAAAGATTTATGTCAGTTTAAAAAAAACTATTATAAACTATATAACATATCAAACTTATATAACTATAAATAAAAGGTGGGCTGCAAGGACAGCTAGCTGCATGTGAGCACACTGAACCTTATCATAAATAACGACACTTATTTCCTCACTGTTCACAGGATGTTTGCTCCTGAGGGGCCCAGAGCAAACCACCTCTTGATCGTGAGGATTCAATTGAAATGCTACTGAAGGGCCAGTGATCGTGTCTAGAGCTCAGGGCCTCTCCTCTGATCAGTGCATGAAATTAGGGATTAAAAAGCCTCTGCAGAAACAAAGTAATCATGCCTGCTAATGTTGCCATACGTGTCCAACCTGCTCCCGGTTACAAAGAGCAAATGGAATGCATTAGCTACCATTTTGCTCTGAGCTACACAGTGCCCATTTCCAGTGGGGCATGGTGTGTCACTCGTTTTCGTCGCAATTTAAGTGGATGTTCTCCTGGCTAATGAGCAATAATCAACATTGACTCCTCTTCTTATTTCTGAGGTCCATACTGTGTGAAATACTCAGACTCTCCAGGGCACACTGTAGCACTGTAGTACTCAACTGCCTAAAAAGCACAATCTATTCAGCACAAGACGGTAAGAAAAGTAAAGAAGTTAAGACAGACTCAAAAAATATTAGCAGCATACTTGCTACAGGCTTAAAAACAGCTACAAAATAATCAAAATGTGACATCATGGATTTTTCATATACAGATATCCAATTCTAAAGCAATATATTCTCACTTATACTTACTGTCTTGTAATTATTTACAAATTATTGGCTAGTTCTGCAGTATTAAGAGCGTGGGAAAGCTTTTGACATAGTGCAAATAAATTGTACTTGATTTCCCAACTAATCACATTGCTTACGTTGTCCTGAGCGCTGTTGACTGCTGCTCCCTTTTGCCCTCAATACTCTGAGACAGGACGACATACAGCTACATGGGTGAAAAAAGTTAAGTGCTGTTTAACAGCCATTGAGAAGAGGAAAAAATCTTAGAAAGATGGAATCATTAAAAGGAAATCTAATCTGTCTTTCGAAGCGTTCATTGATCTGAGAGAAGGTGTATGGCAGTACCAGGCGACTGAAAGGGCCCGGCCAATGGAGCCATCAGAGGTTCATGTGTGAATGGGGAGAAACCATGGAGTAAATAAACACTAGAGCAGCCCATTGGAGAGGGCCAGAGGTGCCCTGTGAAAGAGGAGGCCGCTGCAAATAAAGGGGGTCAGTCTTGTGTTTTCACCTCATCCACCCCTTCTGTCACTGAAGCCCCTGCACCACTGCCACCTCCTCCTCCTCCTCCTACCCCCAGGCTGGACCGTTCTGACACACCCCCTCCTGCCACCGAGACAGACAAATGTCATCTCCTTTGTGGACCTAGTCAGGCTTAGAAGCTGCCCACTGTCTTTGTGCGGTGGACTAATCCTTTTATGAGCCACTGTCGACCGCGCCCCCACCCGGCGCTTGCCCAGACCAAGACAGGGGCTGCCCTTTTGCAAGCACTCTGCCTGTGTGTTAGCTGACCACAGGAGGAGTGAGTATCTGCTCTCGGGAACACAAGTCCCACACACCACATACCTTCATACACAGGCTTACAGGCCGCAGCACTCCACGGCAACTTGTTACAGCGGCCGCACTCTAGATCTGCAAGAAGAGAAGGTGGAAAGCTCAGTTTTACCCCTGCCAAAGATGTGCGACTTCTGTGTCTCCTGCATGTTTTATGGCACATTCATTATTGAGAATGTAAGTGAAAGTGCAGCGGCAACATGTTAAAGAATAGTCAGGGAGAGAGGGGTTGTTGTGTTTCCCTGGGCTGAGCAAAGGACAAAAGGCCCAGAAGGAGTGACATTCTCTGGGGCCGGAGTGGGAGAGAGGGAGGGCACTGATTTCATGCCTTTTGTTGATGGAGGTTAGAGAGAGGAATTCTTTCACTGAATCCGAAAGGCAACAAGTGGGGAAAGGGGCGACAGGCCGACAGGCCAGAGGGAGAGGTGTTGGGGCTTTTGCCGTTCACCCAGCTGAAAGATTGTGCTTTTCTCAGCCCCCTTCAGATCCTTCAGACAGGCCCGAGTTACAGGGCAATTATGGAAATGCAGCTTTGAAGCCAAGCATAGCCTTCTTTCAGTTCTTCTTCAGGACAAAGCAAAGGCAATACAGGCTTTTTATGCACCCTCCACTATAAAACATGTCTCAGACTCAATAAGTGTATGTTCCTAACTTTTCTTCTCTAACTCACACAATATTGTAGTTAGTGTTGAAATTTGTGAATATGCTTTTCAATTGAGTGTTAAAGAAAACTATACGAACTTTGTTTTTGTAGAGAAATATTATAGGGACATTTTCACCTGTTTCTGGGGAAAAGCTGCATTCCCTCATCTCTTTACCATGTCAATCTGCCTATATAAAGCATTTACCAAGGAGATGAGCACGCTGGTGGGTTTATAAAAAACGCCTGGCCTCATAGCTGCTTCCAACAGCTGCGCGCTTTTACCAGCCTGATGTCCCCTCTCCACTCACACGTCACTAACAGAGGCCCAGCAAACCATCAGCTCTGTGCTTTCTCAGCTTTGTACATTAGTCAGCAGTGTAGCACAGAATTTCGCCACCTTGTGTGAACTAATAAGACACATTTTCTCCGGCTTTTGAGAGGATCGCAAGAGAGTGATGTCTCTACATCACCCGACACAGCAGAGGCCTTGTACAACAGTGCCTTTACACTCCGAGTATATCTGACAAATGCCAATACTCCGGCTTTCACTCATCGCTGTTAATGAGAGGACATATTTTGGACGTTTCCAATATTTGTACAGACTTCATACATTATGAAGGCCCTTTTATTCACAGTACCAGGCGGAGAGGACAAGGGTGGGGTAGGGTGGGGGTGAATTCATGACTCTTCAGGATTGGCTGACTGGTGAAGGGAACTTAATAAATTCTTCCTCCTTGGAACACTGTCAAACAAGTCCTTTCTTACATCTCCTATGAATACATTAGCAGCGAGCTTGATTGATTAGAGACCCTTGCGAGAGGGTGAACCGATGAACCGACTCCCCCGGTGTGATTAATAGACTTTATTAAGAGAGTCCTCTCCTTTTTAATAATGGTAATGTAAAGGAAGGCGTTGTGGGGGTGGGGGGTGAGCAGGAAGTCTAACGATGATCACTGGTGCTGTGCCTCTCTTTGATCCACATCCCCTTTAGTTTGAGTTCATTTTCACAACCTCCAACTGGCTATATCCATCACCTCCCTATCAGTGCCACACACCGCTGATATGAGGTCCCTTTTATATACTGTTTGCTCTTTTGTGCCTGCATCCTGCCAATATGAAACTCTTTAAAAAGTCTCTCCTGGGTAATATGAGAAGCAGGACTGATTTGGATTCATACTCAGAGTTTACAGCTAAATGAAATTGAGTCAGTATCCATGAAACATCTTTAATAGGCCTTAGGATAGAAATTAAGTGATTACTGTATAACTCTGCACCCGATGCCTGCTTTGTGATAGAGCAGTGTGACGGTATGCATCTATTCTTCTAAAAGCATGTGTATCTCTACACTTGGTTGCTTGCGAAATTATTGATTTAGGAATTGAGCAGTACTCTGTTTTATACTAATTTTAAGTTGTTGTAGATGAGACATTTAACTATAAATGCATGTAAAAAAATAATCCAATACATGCATATTCATGTGTGCATGTGTGTTTGGGTACATAAGTCAAAGTTTCCATGTGGTAGGTATGTGTATCCAAACAGCTCGCTGGCTAATCATTGTTCTTGAGAGCTAGCGTGATGTTAGGTATGGGGTAAACCATGTACAGGAAATTGTTTAGCCACCCAGAGCTGAGCCTGCTTATCAGCACTACACAGGAACAACAGAGACTTTACTAGCAGTGGACACAACTTATCATCATGCTGTATTTTGCAATACACCACCACAAGAGATTTATTCAAACACGGATACCACAGATAGGGCTAGTCAGGTCCCAGCGCATTACTGCATGACCCAGACAGGTTCTGTTTGCTTTGCTGCTACAAACCAGACATGCACACACAACCATATATGACATCACCAGACAAGCACCAAGCACTGCTCACTGCTGCTGTAAACCTGAGAGGGAGGTCGATAACAGCAGGTGAGAGGGCTTCGCTGTGTAATGATGATGCCTACCAGTGTCTAAGTTGTAAACCCTGCTATTGATTCTCTTCAGTTCAGCCAATAGTCTCCACAATCTTCCATGCCTGGAAGTCTGCAGTAATGTGTCTGCATAGAATTCAATATCCGCCACTATTAATGAATACTGACAAGCAGCTCAACCTTTATATTTTTATTTTGATTTAACCAAGTTAGTCCCATTGAGAGCACAGATCCTGTTTCCAAGGAAGACTTGGCCAAGACCGCAGCAGCACTTTTGGCTACAGTAATTTACAGTAAATTTAATGAAAACAAACACATTTTATGTTAAGAAAAAAAGAGAAGAGAAAGTGGAGGAACATAATAGAGAAACAGAGATAGAACACAGAGTAAGAAAGGCACAGTGCTAAAACAGTAAATATATGTCTATACAAAGTGTTTACCACAGGTTTTACCAGGGGTCTAAATAATGGATTTGCCAGTCCATCATGCAAGATGAGGCTGCGTGACATGCTTCCTCAAACTCAATGGGGAGTTTGAAAGTATATATGCTAAAGCCAGAGGAAAAGAGGAGGCAGAGAATGTACTCTATTCTTCCCAACTTTTCTTTGTGCTTAGATAAACTTGTTGTCAGGCACATTGTCAGCCACTCCAGCGTGACACCTCACAGCCAGATAATGGCATTGCCATGCAAATGAGAGATGGTGAGAGCTATACCACCAGTGTGTGTGTGTATGTGCATGTGTGTGCATTCATGCATGCATTTGTTTTGTTAGTGTTTATTAGAGAATGAAAGGGTGGGTGACATAGTGATTCAGCGGTGGCATGAGGATAGATTGGTGCCTTGTCTATAATAAGGAAACTAAATGCATGCTGAAGGAGGATTGTTGAGCCAAATTCTGTTCTCAGTCAACTCTCTCTCATCTACTCCTTGGAAATCTCCCTCATCGAGTCACAGACAAGACAAGTTGCCTTAAGACATCACAGAGAAAAATTAAAGATGACAGTTTGTCAAAACTGCACCTAAATTTCCAAGTAGAATAAATAAACAATAATTGGTCATCAAGTGACTACAAGAGTTTAGATTATAGAGTCAAACAAGACAAGTTACACCTTTACAAGACAACAGGACTTCACGTTCAGTGTAAAGAGACAGTGAAAACATGCTGTGGACACCAAACAATATTTTGGTAATTCAAAATACACCATGTAATTACAGCAAGTCCTTTTTTTTATTGGGGTAGAAGGAGCAAGTCACTGACATGTGTGGTCAAGGGAGGATAATTCTTGGTATCTTGAGTTAATAATTACCGGTTACAAGACCTCCTCTAGCAATCGTTCCACCATCCATAAAAGACTTAATCTAGACAATATAAAGTAAAACGATCTACCCGTCTCTTGTCAGACACAGGATGGGAAGTAGGAAGTGGGTTCTTGTGAGACACAGGGCAGAAAAGTGCCTGAACAAGCCAAGCGTTCAGTATGAATGCTCCCTGCCATCTCCAGCTGTGTAGGCTCTCTAGGTTTTGTCCCTTATAGGCGACTGGGCACAATGAAGTGGCGCTCTCACAAACAGAGAGGGGTGGGCACTGTGTCAGAAGGGCCAGTACAGCCCGCCCTCTTCTGTTGTCATGCTAAGACAGCAGCGCTCACTGGAACTGTACCCCTATTCACACATCAACCTCAAACCCACGCTCACCCAGGGACAAACATGGCAGCCGCGTTCAGTTTCTTCCTACTGATGTCCATGCTTCCTCTCAAAGATAAAACCCATGCAATACTTGAAGAAATCAACTTTCTCCCTCAGATCTGTGAATACGCTCAGTTAGCTGATGACTTTAAGGGCAAGGAGTTTGGACTTCAAGCTCCCATGGGCCTCATCACTGAGAAGCACAGCTTTAATGTGTAAAAGACCATGAGAACAGGCATGTCTAATGTCATTTTACAGGTAGATAGACCGGGAGATTGGGGAGTAATTGGAAGTAATAACAGATAGCTCTCTTTCAATCCCACAGGACTTCTCTCCTCCTACGCCCCCAAATTCCCAGAAGACCCCTCGGCATATTTGCTGTCGCGCAAAAGAAATATACAGAGGATGAACTGTGACCTTTGCTCCCCTTCCCTGAAGGTCACCTGTCCACTTTACATACACAGATGAGGTCCTCTTTTCCGGAAATGATAAGACAAACAGCAGAGAAGAGGTAAGGTCAGCAAGTTAAACCAACAGCTAGAATGACAGTTAATTGGCCGGAGGGTAGTGTAACTGTCATCCATTTCCCCTGGGCTGACTTGGGAAGACTCCCCCCGGCTGCCTCCACTCGCTCTCAAGAGACCTCCACTCCGCACAAGAACGCTCACTTATCATCTGTCTCCCACAGGTTCAACCAGTGGACATTGGCGCAGGGGGAAACAAAATGATTATATTGCCTCCGATTTGATTATTACTTCATCATTATTGTTTATATTGTGGTAATACATAATAAAGACTGTGACAAGTGAGGAGATGAAATGTCATAGTGAATTACAGGCATATGCAGAAGCTGGCCGCAAATCAGCTGGCAGAGCTAAAAGGTCTTTCTTGCTAATTGCTCATATCCTACCAGCAGTGAGAGCCGTCCAGCCACTGTGCAATAGGCTGGCTGACTGAGAACAGACAGATAAGACTATGTGTATGGATGATTTGACCCATGCTATAATGACTTGTTTAGTCCTGTGTGTCAGAAGCAGTGACACATAGAGGATGGCATGGAAGCTCTTGGGCCTTCTGTGTATCTTTGTGTGTGTGTGTGTGCAAAGACGGGCAGAAAAAAACACTTAGAATACGTGTGTGTGTATGTGTGTGTATGTGAGTGGGTGTGTGCAGGAGGAGACCACATGCATGTATAAGGAGGAGTGATGGTTTTAGCAGAATCTGTCTGCCTGATTTCGCAGGGCCAGAGTTTGGGGTGTGAAAGGCGAGAGAGAGTGTGTGCGTGTGGGAGATAATGGGCCTTTCTCCACGCCAGTCAGCGTTCCGCTGGCACACAGCTGGCACACAGCTGGCCATCCAACTAAACTGTCCCAGCCCCTTTTTCCCCTTCTGCAACCTCCACCTCCAACACCCCCACCCCCATCCCACCCACCCCCACAGAATGCCAGACATGCAGGGTAAGGGAATACGAGGGGAAGAGGGTTAAGACAGAGAAAAAAAACATTAGCGTTAATGGGGAGGAGGAAGGAGGAAGTTATGATGGGGCCCACCGCTCCCAAGATCCATCTGGGGTTTGGCAGGAGGGGATCCGTCAGTGACAGACAGGTGTTCCTCAGCAGCCGCACTAATCCCCGTCCAGCCCCTCTGCTCCAAGGCCTGCAGGGACAAACTTGATGCTTCCACTGCTCCCCATGATAGAGCAGCTACTCTTTATGTTCCTACTCAGAGTCACTTTAACTGTCAGGTACAATGTACAAAGACAAAAATTGTATTGATGGACCACTACACAGGGAAAATAGGCATATCTTCATATCTTACACTCCCTGATTTTGCTGTAATGGCCAACTGAGCACAATTTACTGTTGGGCACCAACAGTGAGCTGGGAGGAAATTTGGGGATTTGGGGGCATAATTGAGTCTAAAACAAAATCAGAGAGTGCCTTTAATACACAAATGTATTTATTTACTTGGTCTTACAATGGCAAACAGGTTGTTAAAAAACTACATTAAAACAATATAACCAAAGAAGACACACACACTTGAATTCACACTGTAACCTAAGATGAGTTATGACCCCATATTTTAAATTATATTATCAGAGATGACAGATCAGGCCAGATCATAGCAGGTGATTACATCTTGAAACAACTATCATGTATCTGCCATTGTCAAATGACAGATTCACATCAATAACTGTAATACATCTTAATAATGTTTTGCAACTCTCTATTGACAAGTGATAACCCTTATACTAACAGTTTCAGCCTATTACAATATGAGTCATTAAGGCTTTTACATTGTTTTTTGTCAACGCCTGGTGATGGGTGGAACTTTCCTGGGAAACATCCTCGGGCGTAAAGGAAGCGATGTCTTTGAGGTTTCCAGCATTAGCAAGAACAAGTTTTCTGTAGGTTACCAGCAACCTTTCTAACATTGCCAAATGGTCGTCATGAATGAGAAGGACATTTGGTGTAAGACAGCATAATTTCCTTTCCTTTAAAAAGGCTACAATGTAAACTGCAGATGCCAAAATGGGACAAGACATTGTTTTTATCTAAAATTGTGGAGGTGTTACCTATCTTTGAATGCATGCCAGTGGAGAGGAAACAGGTTGGAGTGTGTAAAAAAAAAAACTAGACTCTCAGATGTTCCTCTCTCATCACTAAACTCATTTATGGTGCAAGCAAGAAGCATAAAACACGCCAGCTTGTCCATCTAGTGTCTTTAGCAATTGGAAGGTAAAATGCAGAGCAGAAAATATCTGGTTGAATCGATCACTGAAAAATAGTAGGGTTCAGAAAACACTCAACATTCAACTGTCAAACATTTTAAGAGAGCATTGTTTATTACAAAATGCAAAAAAACAAATAAATCACAATTATAAGCTATAATACCAGTGTGCATATATTCATATAATTGCATGTGGGTGTGCACAGCAATGTTCTACACACTGTTATACTAATAATACACTGAGTCATGCCTATTAGCGCAGGTTAACAGACAGGTTAACAGACAACTGTCACAGAGTTTTGCATGGGTGTACCTGTTCTATCAATAGTATGCAAAAGATAGTGAACTTCAAATTACATCTCTGCATTTGCATACAAACGGGCCGCCTTGCTGTCATTGGGCAAAGTAGATGAACCACATGATCGTGAGGTTGTGTGTTGGGAGCGATGTAGATAAGGAGTATGCTCTGTTGAAGACAGCAAAGCGCATCCAGATGACTGGGACACAACACTGTTACACAATATAACCCTGAGAGACACGAGCAGCGCAGTTTACACAGGGCTATAATCTAAAATGAGATGACTCCATGCAGAGCTACAAATTAAATAAAGCCAAAATCTGGATTCCATTATCATGTCTCCCAATGCCTACATTTCTGTAACATTTAAATGGCAAAATAAATATGAACGTTGCCGTATCAAACAAAGCTCTAACCAGTATTTGTTTTGTGGGAACGCTCTGAGAAATGAAAAGCTAGCACGGTAAACACAGCCTTTTCTGCCTAAAATTTGTGAGTGGCACCAAATGTTTCTGGGTGTAGTAATTGCTGGCAGATTTGTAGATGTGTGTTTTAATTAGCCTCGACAGGCTGCTGATGACATTACACAAGTTGTTCCCGTCAAACAGGCCCCAGAGATGGAAAACCAACAGAGATCAACCATGTGGACACGGTACACTGAATCGGAATAAGCCCCAAGTTAATGCTAATAACCAACACCTATAGATGAATGACCACACACCCGAACAGCTGGCCAGAAGTGTTGAGGTAATTATTAAAGGTTCTGCTTAAAACTATATACAGCTCTTAAGAATAACAATAAAAGTTAATCTAAAAGCAACAGCTCTCAAAAGTTCCTTAAGTTAAAAGATCAAATGTTAAACAACTATTTTTACATTTCACCTTTCTTCATGAGAAGTGAGTTGGAACTCTCCTCTTCCCTGAAATGAGCAAACATCATCTCCACATGCCTTTGAAATTATAGATCATAATAAAACTCGGCTATCTGAACACAAATTTCAAGAGCTGCTTGCCTTGCACACACACACACACACACACACATTGAACATGAGTGTTATCACTCCCTATAATCCGCAAGCACTTTTAGGCCCTGTATCCTCCCACTGACTCCCCTTGCAGCATAGCTACCCCGTGCTAACACAAACCTCCTCTTATGTGGCTTCCCCTTTCCCCCAGCGCAGGATCCACATCACTGAGACTGCAGCCGCCATGGAGGGCCTTTTTCCACTTCTCCAGCCACGTTCGGCCAAGATTTATTCGACTCTTCAACCAAAATGTAATTTTCACCATGTTGGTTTTTGAGAGTGAGGGGAGTGGGGAAGGTTTTTTTTTTGGTGCTTTGAGAGTCATGTCTACTCAGCTGGGATAGTGGGACAGCTCGCTCCAACAGCAATACCCCAAACCCACAGAGACAGCTAAGTGATTTATTGGCCTCTTTTTATTGAAAGGGTGAGGGAGAGAATGAGAGAGAAACATAAGAAAGAATAACAGTGCAATTGAGCCAGTCTGCAGTGTTGCACAGCACAAAGGTAACACAGGTGGAGGTATTTAAATGGGTGTAGGTTTTATGGCAAATTAAAGGAAAAAACGTTTGTTGTCTAACAGGATTTCCTGCAGCTTATCAAAACATGTCCTTTAATTTCTTTCATAGAGTTATTTGCTTCGTTGTTATGGCTTCATTAAATCACTTTTAAATGAATTATGGATTATGAGAGGATGTTAGTTCATGATGGATTTTAGAACTTTGTGCTACTGCCATACTGGACTTACTATATCTCCTGGAAAGAGTATGATACTTTTGTCTTATCATGATATTATTATTAAAACAACTCTGGGAAGGATTTAGATTTTTACATTAATCCAAGTTTCAAAATGTTACCCAGAGACAAACTTTGTAGCCTAATCCTGGCGCATTCCCACACCAGATAATGGTTTCCATGAATAAGGCTGTGGTGTAAGAGACAAATACTCTGAACTCGGCTGTAGAAAAGAACAGTCTTCACCATTGTAGGGTGAGTAAATGTACCTTATAAAACCCAGGAAATTACATGTAATAGAAGTGATGTACCATTCTGTGGTTGCACTCAGGAGACACACAGACTTCAAGGAGACAGCTCAAAGAGATCACAGCCAGTGAATCATAACATTTCAAAGAAAGGCAGGATAGACAGATGCAGAAAGAAAGAAAGAGATGGAAAGAGACAGAATGGGACAGACAGAGTGAATGACAATTGGCAAATTAGATGGAGAGATGGGAGAAAGGGGTAGAGACAGAAGCTAACGTAGGCAAGAGGGCCGAGATAAAAATCACACACTGAATCCCGTTCCCTTTGCCAAGACAGATGTCTATAGTGAATAAATAATGAAGGGTAACAGTTTCACAACATCATGTTATTGCCAGTTCTAAACCGGGGTTCTGACTACTCCTGCCTGTTCTCTGGCTATGACTCAGGCCGCCCTCTGCCCCAGGGGAACCTTCCAGACCCGTCACTTCACGTCTCCATGAAAATCAAGTCCAAAGGATAGGCCTGGCAAACACATGGGGATGTGTGACTCTTGGTGGCTGAGTTACGTGTGTCACACTACTCTGAGAAGTTGTGTCCCTCCCTCATGATTGACCAGGCTAAATATACACACCTCAGTAAGCACTTACACACTGTTTCCTCCCTTGGCGAGCATCAATGTTATGTTACTGGATTTGAGGTAATAGTGAGAACTCTGTAGCTTAGCTTAGCATATTTGAGCTCAGCTTAGGTTTAGCATGACCATGTGTGTGAGGGTAAGGAGGACAAGTGTCCTGGTCTTTCAAAGTGAGGTTTGATATGTGAAATAATTATTTGCTGCTATTCAGTTTAAGTATTTAGTCATTATTAACTGTGTCGTAGATCGTGCCTTGCTTCACAGAAACATACATATTTGAATACATTTAAACATTTAAATACAAGTAGTTGTATTTACAGTACACTAGCATTTACTTTTGCTTTCTATAGCTAATTGGTAATATGCATTATCAACATGTCATACTCAAGTTACTGATACCATCTATATATAATATGTATATTTTTTCTATATTTTGACATTTATTTATTGAATATGCATATATATAATATGAACAAATCCACCATAGCGACAATTGAATGTATGACAAGAATTGCTGTCATAACAAATAAAGATAAGAAGATAGATTTTTTTCATATTTTGCCATTTATGAAATAGCATCCAAGGCCTAATCCAAAGAGGAATGAAGTAGAAAAGCTTTGGCCTAACTAACCCAGTTCTGCTGTCAACACCACTTCACCAAACTTCAGTAGTGTTATTGTGAGAGGGAGCATTTAAGTAAGTGCACTGTACATCACTGTACATCCCTCTAAAGTTAGTGGAATGACTCAGAAACTTGCCCCTGTGCAGTAGACCTCTAAGATAGGGTAAAGGGACTTGAAAGCTTACACACATACACACAAAAATGCACACACAAACACAATTACATTCTCACACACACAACCACACAAACATACATATACACTACAGACTGCTCTCTGTCTTCTTATTTGTGCAAACTTAATCAAATGATTTTCTGAATAGCAATAAAGCAGTCTTTATTTTGCTTGGCTGGGCGTCCATCCTGCAAGCCCCCACCACCACCACCCCCACCCCCGCCCCACCCCCACCCCCAACCGCACCACAGCAGGATCAGTTTTCCCCCCAGAATCCCACTGAAGCGCTGCCATGTCGGCTGGAGACAATCAGCTGAAATGCTCCTTAGATATTCCTGCTCCTTTTCAAAAGCCCCAAATTCAATTTATGGACACATTTATTACCATGTCTGTCAGTGACTAAAAGGGAGTTTCATAATCAGGAGCACACATCTGATCTGGTCACAGCAGGCTGCCTCGCTTGGCCAATATGTGCTCTATTACACGGTCAGAGCCAGCCGATCCACAGAGGAAAAGGAAAACATGAGCAAACAAAAGACTAGGTAGTTAGACATGGGATGGGGGCCCTTAGATGTAGCATTTAAAAAAAGCTGATCTGATTTAGGAGTGGGGCCATAGGGAGAAAATCCTTTAACTCAGTACCAGAGCAGTGGCCTTGACCATGTGATGAGGGATCACATAGCACCCTCCCAAAACTACACAGTATTCCCATAGCACACTTCCCCTTTCTGATGTTATTGAAAACATAAATGGGATGTTTTTGTTGTCTAATGATGTTTCTGTCAGTCTCTAAGTAGCAGAGGGCTTGAAAACCTGAAGGGCTTCTTTGAAAGCTTGAACAAGTTTTCGTCATGTTGCGGTCTTGTCTCTTACACCAATAGTTTCCATTGTTTATCATATTTTTTCAAAGTTGCCAAAAACTACATGAAATCCACTTTCAAACTCCAATAAAGTAGACAGAGAGTGGCTTGTTAGGGCCAGCTATAACAACACTGAGGCCTGAACGATTTACTATCCCTGCTCTGCTTGTGAAACATAGATTCTAATGAGTGCTCTGCAGGCAGAGCGTCACTCAACTCTGGAACACGGGGGCATGGACTGGACCAGGACCCAATGATTGAGGGTTTTGGTCTGCTGTGGTGTGTGTATGAGACACACACACCACAGACCGCAGACTCCAATCAGGGGTTCTTGGTCCAGTAGTTGGACAGAGTGTCAGTGATGTCTGAGAGCCACTGTTCACACACGTTTGTGTCCAGGCAGGCTGAATACCCCTGGTGAGATGCACACCTCAGGCCCGGGCCATAAATCAATACTTACTCACAAAGGTTCGCCTAAACTCTTGCCAGTGCCCACTGCAGTAAAAACAAGAAAAAAGTGGGCTAAGCTCCCCCTAGAGGCCGAAACTAGAGGGTGATTCAGTTAAGGAAACGAAGCGTGTCCTTCATTAGCTGAAAGATCACATTTTACCACAGGAGCAACACATTTACTGGTGCAGAGGGCTCTGTGAAATCTCAACGAAAAGGATTCTCTGTTTGCCTTCCAGGGTAATTAGGGAGGCTATCACCTGACACTCACACAGGTAATGTCCTGGAGTGGAGCCAGAACCAAATTTCATCATGGTCAGCCTGACTGCAGCACCCTTGGAAAATATGTGCAGAAACTGAAAACCACATTTCCAAAATTGCCTGCTTGTCCCCTGTGTTGGTTTTGGATGAGGTCTCTGGGCTGGAGCTTAGGGGTTCCTGGAGCCTGTGCCAGGATCCTTTAAAACTAGTAACTGATATCTCCTTTTTTTCCCCCACACGGCCTGAAATGCTCTGTTATTAAAATGGGAGCAAATCCCACCGGAATGTTTTACACGTTTACTAGGTGTATGTCAAGGTGAGAGACAACACTAGTGAATTATGGCTTGGATTTGGACCTAGGGAATTGGGGCTAAGGGCAGGCTGAAAGAAAGAGAGACTGGGGAGATATTACTGAGGATGACAGTTCTGACTGCCAGGATATAAATCTACCCCCACTCACTCGCAGCATGTTGCACAGAAACCACAGTGCCCCCTACAGTTAAAACCCACACATGTCAAACTTTATTGGCCTTAATAGTAAATGCCAGAATGATAAATAAAACAGTATCAAGAGTCCTGCTGTGGGGAGTTTAGTATGAAAGATCAATGAGTGGCTGTCTACAGGGAGTAGGCTAAAAGCATCCGTGCCATCTGCGGAAGCAGTGGGTTGACATGGCACACTAATCTCTTCTGGTTTGTGTGTTTGGGGTCCAGGACGTCCAACAGCCTCAGTGACAGCTGCGCGTAGAAGCAAATCTGAACCATGCTTGCAAACAGAGCAACTGCAAACTGATGACAAATGCTTTGTTTGGGGAAAAGATTTTTTTCTTCTCTTGCCTGTTTTAGTGGGATTACAAGTCTGGATGTACTAATGGGAGAAAAAGAGCACCAATTAGGGATGTAGACCACGCTGGCCTCACTTATTTCCAAACCACTTAAAATGTGTAATAAATGATCAAATGAGACAACTCCTTTTTAAGCTCACAGTCGGATTTTGTTTTCCTCAAAAGCACACTGGCTCTAATAACTGAGCGGGCCTTTGATTTAGCTCTCAGTAACAGGCAAGTGGGTTGCAGACACAAAACTTTCTGCTGCTTGTGGTGGTTAATCAGAGAGTTGGAGCCATGTGGGTGGATCCCCCTCCTTGGCTTGAGGCTGCTGGTTAGTGTGAGGTGGGTAGATGCTAGTAGACGGATCACCTTGATCCCTGAAACGGCTCACTTTCATGGTTTGTGTCTCAAACTGGGAGTCTTGAATTTGCTCAGCTTGTGACTGTGTGTCATGAAGTAGAGATCACTTAACTAATGGTATGAAAAAGTCACTCATCCATCACTGCACTGGGGCTAACTGAATGTGGTTATGGCAAATTCCAAGAGGCCACTGCTACTGAGGGCGCCTCATGCAGAAAAGTGCAGAGAGGAGAAGGGATAAGAAAACATGTGTCCTATGTCAAGGCTTGAGCCAAATCTCTGTGTATTAAGATCAAAAACAGTGTCTACTTCTTTCCCTATGTCTTTACATAATTTGGTACTTTGATCACAGCCAAACATGGAAAGTGGACCACTTTGATTATCTATTGGCTTTATGACTGAAAAAATCCTTCTTGTGTCAACACTGTGTTGGGCTCTGATAACAGCTCATCCAGCAGGTCCTTCTCCCACCACCCCCATTCCCTCAAGAAATCACCATCAGTTCCACGCCTGACTTGATGACCAAGTTCTAAAACACTACAGCAACAGAGGGGCACATGCAGGATGGTCTGGAAAGCAGAAAGAATGGGAGGTAAAATGGGATAAAAAGGTAAAAGTGGAAACACTGAAGAAAGTACATTCATAGAAGTAAAACTAAGGTCTCTAACCATGGCTCTTATCCTATTTATTCTCCTAGAATGTAGCTCTTACACAATGGTTCTATAATGAAGTCCACTAAAGGCCTCTGCATGGTTCTTGAGCCAGTCTTTGCATGCTCACACGAGCCTCTGCTTTTATGTAATTGCGGCTAGTGCGCGCTGCTCCTTTTGGATGATTGGCTTCTGCTTTTTGTGACCAACAGGTGTAATCAGCTGGTGGTCACACAGAACAATATTCATTTGTCTAGGGAAAAAAAATCTTGATTTGTTTTATTTAAATGGCACCAAAGGATCAGCACTGCATAACGGAATTCACAGTAATTCAGTTTTACATTGACTTTGCAATTAGCTTTGCGGTCTGCTTGCTGTAGATTTGACCACAGCGCAAACTTGAGTGCCGAAGTGCAATGCTAATATCCCGCACATACAAAAGCATGAGTATGTACACATCATTGGTTGCAAACAGTGTGCACGTGGTCGCAGAGGAGATGGCGTGTGGACTGGCTTGTGTCCTGCAGTCAAGCATGGTACTAACTGGAAAGGACCTCTATTCCAACCAGGAAAAATCCATGTGCTAATGATGCTTTGGGGTTTTTGGAATGATAGAATTCACCAAAAGACATGTTCTTTTTCTAATCTCTTTACGAGGTCCCAGTGAGATTCCTTATATCCTCAAGGCCCACCTGCTTAACTCACGCACCACACCCCCACCCCTCAGTCCTCATGGCATCCACCCTGAGCACAAGCACATGGTTCGACTTTCTCCCATCTAGTTCAGCCAATTCATGTATGTGTTTCCAAACAGAGGACGTCACCACCGCAGATCACTTTACAGGGATCACAAGGACATCTGTTAGGAAAATGGAATAACAAAACTGAACCAGGTTTTTACATGTTCGCTGGAATTCAATTAAAAACTGATTAGTGTGAGTATTAGGGGGACAGCTTGGTCCACTATTGCACGTTTGGTTGCCACTATCCCCTGGCCTTGTCAGGTTACTGTGGGGATTACCCCTAACAGGATGACCTCTGACCTCTAGACAGGTGCTTGTGGGAAGGATGGGACAGCGTTCATGTCACCATACCAAGTGAGATTCACAGGCCCCGTGGCAGACAGGGGTCTTCCAATGCCATTCCAGAGGACATTCCCACTTTGTAATCACACATGCAAGCATGCACATATCCCAAATACTCAAGAATAATGGATTGCATGTACTGGGATCACATTATCTTGATTAGAAATATAAGTTATTCAAATGTAAAATAAAGTCTAATCAGAGCTGTCACAGTTTGCAAATACTAAAATATTTAAAAAATATCTCAAACTCAAAACTGAACAGGAGAAAAAGCTTATAAAACATGCAGTTAGCAATTTTTCGCATCTGTTTGCTTCTCACTCATAATCTTAACAAAGATTTTTTTTTTACTTCATGTACTGAGGATAACAAAATTAAATATAATCAACACTTTAACTTCATACTTTAACAACTAAATTGACTTTTTTTAACCCTTTCATGCATGAATTATTAAACCACAAAGTAATCATTTTTATATGTTTGTTTTACTTATAAACACCATGCATCAATGACGTAAAAAGTGGTAATATAGGTTAAAAAAACATATGTAAAGAGCAAGTGCAAATTATATCATCATTTCAAATAAAAAATACAAAATAAGGAGGAATCTACATAGACAGAATATACCCTTTGGCACATAACGTCCACTGGAGTATTTTCAGTCACAGATCAAAATGTAGGAGAAAAATATCAGTAAAATCTGGATAAAAGTATTTCTAACATCTTATTTAGTTGAAAATTATTTTTTTTTACCTGTCTGGTTTTCTGAGAATAAAAGGATTTAACAGTTATTCCTGAGGTACTTGGTGCATCTCCTCTTCCCTCCGCTATTTTGAATTTATGATGCTATATCTCAAAATTACAAAGAGATACAAAGATAATGATCAAATGGAATTGTAGACAACACTTTGGGGGTCCGCCATGTGGTGGCTGAGACATGTTACTATAACTTAAATGGTTAAAATGGCCTCCAAATATCTGCCCATTGTAGTGGATGTCATCTGGACCAGATGACAATTTGAAAACAATCTTTCCAACCTGTCTGACATATAGGGCATAAGAGGTGCAAACAACACATCAGTGTGAAAAAGAAATGTAATTTATTGATCCTTAACATGTTGGAATCATCATGCTTGCAACGTGTACATACTAACTGTAACCATTTACATAATGGCATTCCAGCAAAGTGGAGTCCAACAGAGTTTACACATGTGGTAAAGCTCAAGATCAAACTGCAAGTGTCATTATATGTTGTGGTGAACACCATACAGTATGTATGGATAGCAGTTTGAAAAAAAAAGTGCTTGGATTGTAATATTCTCCATTACCAGAGGAAAAAGAGTCCAGTTTGCTCTTACTTGTTCATCACAGAAAATCTGTTATATTTCCCAACCCAGAGTGATGTGTAATAAACAGGAGCATTTAAAGAAAAAAAGAAAAAACAAGAAAACAAAAATCCCCAGCTGCTTCCATTCTGCACTGTTTACCATGGTTTTCCCAACCAGACTAAATAGGGCTGTGTTTGTCTTCACCATGCACTACACAGCCGTTCCAACCCCAAGACCTCTACTTAGGCAGTGTGTGGAATAAACAGCTTTCCTCTGAGGGCCTGAGAGTGGAACCGGTGGTGAATTTGTGAGGCGATGGGAGAGGTGAGTGGAGGTCTTATTGGATGAGCCGTTATCACAGTCCAACACAGCACAGATGCTCGAACACTTCTTGTTTTTTATTTATTTATATATTTTGTATGTCTTCTGTTGCAACATTATTGGATAATCAGAGTGGTCTACTTTCCATGCCTGGCTAAGCTCACATTACAAAATTATGTAAAGACATAGGGAGAGAAGTAGACACTGTTTTTGATCCTAATACACAGAGATTTGGTTCAAGCCTTGAGGTAGGACATATGTGGGAGCGTTTCCAAACAGCATCAGCACCACCAGCTCTTAGCTGAGGCCATTTGCTGCAGAGTATGGCTCTGAATGCCGTGAGGAGAGAGGGAGCTGCAGAAATGTAGAAAAACAAAGTCAATCTGTACTCTCCAGCAGTTTGGAAATGCTTCTGAAGGACGGTAGATACGCTGTGGCAAATACACTGGAGTGAAATTCCCTCATTTAGGGATCATGACCTGTTCTCACAAGTGCATTATCTCTGGAAGAAAGCCTCTGTGCTGCAGAATCAATTAAAAACAACGAGACAGAATGGAAGGATTAAAAAAACAACTGCAAGTGCACAGCTGATAAGAGTGTTTGAAATCCTCATTTATCAGATAAAATGATTATCCTCGAAAGTAGTTGATGTGGTCATTAAAAACAATGGAGCCAGATTATGGGTGTCTTTTAAAGTTTACAGTTAAATGCCAAACATTGCCACACATTGCCTGTGCTAAATGAAAACTGACTGAGAAGTCTATGTATGCTCGATGGAGTTTATTTTTTGTTGTCTAACAAACTTAACATTTGTGTGTGTCTTTTGTTTGTTCATTTTGTTCCATGCATTAGTGGCTCAGTGCTGTGCAGCATCAAGGACAATTATACACCAGATTATTTGAATGAGTGAAAAAAAACTGTGAAGCAATCATCCATAGCTCTCTTCAGGAAGTGAAATATCCATATAATAAGAAGCAGATTATGTTTTTAGTCTTTATCAACACAAACAGACACACTCAGGCTCAGCAGAAAATCTATATTATCTGTACAGTACACAGTTTGATATCCCAGCTATCATGTCCTTTTGAATCCATTAATCACTTACTGACAAGGTGGGGAATGTAACTCCACTCTGAAAGAGGCATCACGGACAAAGTCTCATCAGTCAGACTTTTGCTGTGTGACAGCAGATCACAGCTGAAGAGCATCACACTTACAAAGTCTTGACGCATGAGCAGGTTCTGTAATGTGTTGTGGAGATCAACGTGTCGCATTAGGCTTTCATTTTGGCAAAGAATATATCATCAGTGTTCAGTAAGAGAATAAAGTCGCATTGGATCATTCTCCTCAGTCATGCAGCTTCACAGTGACCCTTCAGCTTGTATAAGAGGAATACTAACTAGGCCAACTAATGGGAGTGTGTTTTCCAGGTGTGGTCTGCCAACATGAGGTTGGCTGGTAGCTACCTTGTAAAACCGACTGTAGATCTTGTGATTGAAGTCCAGCCTTCTGGAGCTCTGACCAAAGATATGATTGTACATTATGCTAACCAGAATCACATTAAACTAAGTCTAATGAAATAAGCCCTTTCAAATATGTCAGTGATGTGTTACTTATTACTCTGAAAAGATGTGACACCTGCATCATAATGAACACATGATACCCTAAGTAAAAAGTGAAATGTTTTCAGGTATGAAAGCAAACCACATTTACAGATCCTGTAGTAAAAGGAGTGGAAGCTACGCTACACAACAGCCAACACTCTTTGTGGCTCCTGTTCCCACCCATACAGCAGTGTTATCACCAAGGGCTGAAAAATCTCTTTTCTCCACAGTGAAGGCTAAACAGGCCTGTCACTCTATTGCATCATTTTAATTTGCTCTGTGGGAAAATCCACGTCTGGTACAGACATGTGACCATCTGACTTTACATACTGTAGATGTAAGTATGTGACTTCTGAGCTACTGCAGGACCTCCCTCACACAGCGGACCCTTTGGTTTAACAGTAGCAATTGGTAAGAGAAAAAGAGTGTATGTGCACACCACCACAAGTGAGGAAGTTCAAAGTTTAAAGGGTAATTTCACACATACACACACACACAAAATTGTCACTTACTCCTTGTAGTATTGGGCTATGCATATGCACATAGATTCAGTTTAGAATGGAATTTTGTTTGTGATGCTTAAAACACTGAAAAAAGTACATTTGGAACAACTCAAAAGCAACGTGTCTTACCACCAACAACGGCTCTTTAAAGTAGGATAATCCACAAACCACACTGTCAACAGTTTTGATTGGGACTATTTCTTCTGTAGAAAGTAGTTCCCATTAAAGCTGACGAGCGCAATGTCTGGATAATCTGTAGATTACTGTTGCAACTTTATTAGACAGAGGTCAGATATACTGTACAGTAGACTGTCAGTCAAAAAATGTATTTCTTTGTTTAAAGAAAAGGTCTCACTGTTGGTACTGATTCTCTACACTACATATGTTTCACTTACCTAAGAGAACTTGAACATCAGCTGTATCAGTATTGTATAGGAAAAGATGCCATCTAAGTGTCACTCCAGCACCCATTTGCAATTTACGTTATTTAAAAGTTGTTGGCACTTACACATAATATCAACACCTGTCTTCGAAACTTGATACCTTTGGACAGCCCCCAGAAAACGTGCATGGACTTGCTGCATCAAGCAGCCGGTTATACATGCACATGCGAGAGAAATACATGCGCTGATAGCAACATCAAGAGAGGAAATGTTTTTGGTTATATTACGGTTTATTGGTGTAACTGCTGATATTAGAAATTGGTGTTGCTCTATTTCTCCATTTGAATATTCCAATTTAATGTGATGTCAACTAACATTTTTCCATTGGAATAAGAAAAAATGTCAAATGAAAATAAGATTGGAAATTTGCACTTGCATGCATAATACTCAGACCACTGAATAATATATAGCTATCTTTCTAAGAACAGAAATAGCTATCTTTCTGATATATTTACCGATCAGCACTGGGTAACAACAAAACGGATATACAGCATACTGGAACAAAACCCTTCGTAAAACTATACATTTTTTATTATGGTGGATGTTGGCATTGCGATCATCTTTTGACGTTCATCTTAGTTTACCCACCTTTTGATTTACCACTGCATCACTGGCCGTCCGGGAGCTGATGTGGGCCAGAGAGGTGAGAGGCTGCTTTGTTCTGAGACGAGGCTGACAGTCTCTTTATCTCCTCCTGTCAGACAGAATACTGTTTGATCTGCAGCTTCTCTATGTCTTCTATCTCTGGTCAAATGACCTCAGCCCACTAGCAGAGGCTTCTTTAACAGTCCCACCACTCCTAGGCTTGCTGAAAGTGTGAAGAAAGTGTGATAGTGTTCAAGTCAATGGGGTTGTCTTGGCTTAGGGTGTATGTTTCATGCATGGTCCAACACACAAACACACACGCACATACAGTTTCTTTGTCTGTGCTTGCATGTGTTATGTTCACACACACAGGTATGCATCTAAGACACATCTAAGCATTAAAAGGTGTACTGTAGATATATATATATATATATATATATATATATATATATATATATATATATATATATATATATACATGCACTGCACATGTGCGGGCATACACACACACAACATACAGAATACACACACTGCACTTGAAGTTTGGCCTTGGCCCTCGCTATACAACTAGCGCTAGTGCTAAAGTGAATGTATTTCACTGCCTCTCTCTGTCTCCGTCTCCTGCTCTTTTGCAGGATGGGTGTCTTTTAGCAGCTCACATCACAGAGCCCCACAAACGGCAATTAAAACGGATGTGCTACACTGGCTCTGTATGGGGAGAGAGAGTAGAGAGAGAAAGAAAAGAGAAATGAGAGAGGACATGAGTGAGGGAGGCGAGAAAGAAAGAGAGGAAGTATGCGAGTGAAAATGTACAGCACCACCTCTCCTTCAAAACCATGACTGATACCGTGTCTATTGATCTTTATTACAATAGCAGCAAGCTGTAAAATGTTTGATGGTTTTGTACAGATCTTAGTCCCCCTCATTCATAATTACTGCTACACATGTAGAACCAAGGGCAACTTCAGAAGGGGCGCTGTTTGAAAAGCTGCTGCCAGACTGTAGGGATGACGGGAAATCTCGGCGGGGCCTCACGGTAGCTCCAAGCCCTAAGGCTATCATTCCTTCTGCCGAACACCTGCAGCAACTTAAGTTTTACAAAGATCAAATTATGGAGCTGATTTCAAAAAAGAAATTAGACTAACCTCGTCCCTTTCCCCACAAAGTAACTGTGCTTTATTTTGATTTCCAACTTTGGCACTGAATGTTTCTGAGAAAAGTCAGTAGCACTCATTTTGCAGAAATTCAACATATTTTGTGCAAAGTGATTTCAAATCTTTCAAGTTTCATTTAGGCATTAGCATTTAATGTTGGGAAATGCAGATATGAGTTTGTTTGCATGTACTATATATGCATATGTGGACGTTCTCTCCCTCTTCCCCTTGCCTTACTTTGTCAATTGTGTGTCCCTGCACTCAAAACTACACTGAGAAGAAGTTTGAGTTGAATGCTACAGCAATAACTACTCTAACTCATAATGTTCTAGGCCTGGAGAAACAGTCTCACTCTAGCCTAAACAAACAGAGTCTTCACAACTTATCATCCCCTGCTCTGTTTTCTGGGACAAAAGTGTGCAGCAGTACACCAGGACCCCCAGGCTGGCCCTGGCTCTTCATCTCCCCTCTCTGTTCAAATTTTAATGTCGCCTCTGAGTGGGAGCCAGGGGAGACACAGAACAGAGAGTGAGGAGACAACAGACCAAGGGCATAAGAAAATATATTTGGATCTGTTCCTCCATCCCAGTGACAATTCACATCAACAAGAAACACAAGTAAAGAGGCTAAATTATAAGACAGCGGTTTGAGTTCAAAGAGATGACAAGCGAAAGATGTGTGCATGTGGAGAGGAAGAGAGATAAACAGCACAGTGCAAGATGGTGGCCAAGGTCAACATCAACGAAAGGCCATTGGATCAACATGTGTCTAGCAAAATGCACCAAAGAGAGAAATTCAATTATGTATGTACTGTATAGGAATGAAGGAGATGAAGAAAGCATTTCAACAAGCAATTCAGCAAGACATTTGGATAAACACCAAGGATGAAAAATGACCATGATGCAACAGTGGTTAAGAGAGGCAAAGACAGACAGAGACAACAGACAGAGAATGGAGAAGGCAAATAGTTTACAGACAGAGAACAGTCCTAGAGAGATGACTGTGGCTTCCAGCAGTTGAGAACAGGGAGAACAGTCTAGCCTGGCACGCCCTGAATAATGCATCACCCTCTCTGCAGCTGGGCAGATATATGGGCGAGGGGAGCACTGATTTTTGCCCCCTGGCATTGTTGGAGATATGAATTATGGATAGGTTAAATGCTTGTGTTAAGAATGAATTAGTATAGGGTCTGTTCAGTAGCTGTATTTATGTAATCATTTGGTTTGGACTCTACAAAGGGAACAAAGACAGTGTCAAAAGATGCAATGCATGTTCTAGTTAGCACTGATCTCACTGTGGTCCATGTACATCTACGGCAGCCCAATATCCTCCCAGATGAGATCTGGCTGAACTGCAGCATCCCACCAGAAGCTGGAGCCTCTCGTGTCACCCTGCTGCCTGCCACTGATTAACATTTAACAACCAGGGAATACTTTGTCACTGAAAAGAAAAGCAAACTTTGAGCTCTTGAAAGCAACGGTAGAGAGAAAGAGGGAGGGAGGGAGGGAGGTAGGGGGTTAAAGAGGGGGGGGGGGGCATGATACACACAGTACACAGGAAGCATTTTCACATAGCACGTCATGTATAACTCATGAAGTCCTGACAGAGCAGCGCGCACATTCCCCATTCCCTTTGGCTGTCTCCGGCTGGCAGCCCGCACAAGCCAGGATGAACAAGTTGTTCCGGCCTTTCTCTCTGTCCTTCTTTCTCTTTCCCTCTTTCTGTCTCTCCAGGCTCTGGCAGTGCTCCCCTGGCCTAGAGGTTACCATGATGGAAACGTGGGGCTGGAGAGAAAGCAGGCGGCCTGGGCAGCCAGTGTTGGAGTCGAGCTGGGCCGCCCTGCTGGTTGAGCTGGTGAAGCTGGATGTCTGCTCGGTGCCCATGGCTCCAGAGCAGTGCATTACAGTGGGCCCTGTGTTCAGACAGTCTGACAGATCTCAACCTGAACACCCCGAGAACCCGGGGAATCAGCACTCCACGCATACATCACCCAGCCAACATCTACATCCTCTCTCTCTACTTGTCTGTTTTGCGAAGCTATCTTGGTTTGTGTCTCTTCATCCTTTCCCACTTGGAATCTCTTTCCTGACTTTTCCCTCTGTTTCACTCTCTCTTACTTGCCTCCCTCTTTCTCCCCCGGTCCCCCTTCAACTCTGCTCTCTCTTATTCTCTCATGTTTCTCTCTCTGTCTCTCCCTCCCTCTCCTTTTGAGATTCAATAAGAGCCCTGGAGGCAGGAGAGAGAAAACAGGGGGGGTGTAAAAACATCTATGGCTTTATTTACAAAGGGCCCAGGTATTGCCCGGCGTTAAATCCGGGGGAAATGATTTATTTTCCGCCCATGTGTGGCGCTGATCCCCGAGGCGTAACTCAACAGTGGACCGGCTTCGTGCTTGCAATTTACGGGGGCTGCAGAGGCTCATAAAGGAAGAATGGATTAATCTGGAACACGACATAAACAATATGACTCTGACAGCCCTATTAAAACCCGTGCTACTCAGCATCAATTCTCTTTCTCTCTCTCTTTCTCTCTCTGGGTCTCCACAGTCAGTGCCTGTTGGTGGAAGGCTGACTGGTAGCTCTGGAAAACTGACCAGAGCTCATAGCCTTGTTATTGTGATTCCCAGAGTATCAGATTCAGAACAGGGGGGTGTTGCGCATCTACATATAGCAACCGGACCTTTTAACTGTTTAGCCTTTGGACATCATCGGGGGTATCGGATGTACCGGGTCCAGAGTGGAGGCTCCCACAGTGCTCGTTAGGGCCAAGCTGAGAAGGCTTCCTGTCTCAGCACCGGTGGCCTCTCATTTTCCATGAGCTTGGCTTCTTTTGGGAATGTGCCGCACTCACTTCTGTTGGCATGGGCCTCTGTCTTTATATGTGTGCACAAATTTCTAAGGAAAACATGTTGTGCATGTGATACATGATATGGATTAGTAGCGAATGCACATGTACTCAGGGACACACACACATACATACACAAACAGTTGTCAGCTGCTCCCTGACCCCCTTGGGAAGAGGTCATTCAGCATCTTCAATGACCCCCATTGGCCGATGGCACACACACAGTCACACACACAAACACACACACACACACTGCTGTCATTTCGTTAGCTCCATCTCTGTCAGGGACAGGTGTATGCCAAGCTACACAGAAAACACCCACACAGCGACAGCATCCATCAAACCACAGAAGCTTTTAACACATTTAAAAACAGCATTTCCAAGATAGCAACCTGTCTCAGAGAGACAGACCAAGAGAGTGAGAGAGATGAGCAAAAAAATAAAAAGCCCCCGAACAAGAGACAGAGTTACTAATTTATGTCCCGCAATGGATGAAAGCTTCAGAATCGTCAGGCAGGGAGAGAACAGCCCTGAAATTGAAATCAATAAGTTCATTAGACTGTAGAGCCTGTTCGTGCTGCACCCTCCACTTCCCCTGCAGACAAACACAACAACACATGGAAAAACAGGGGCGAAAAAAGGCTTGACCTATGTCCACTAGCCAAGCATTCCATTTATTTAGCCCTTATCGCAGGCCTGATCTGAAGAGGCAGCTACACACTGATAACGCCCCAGGATAATAGCAAGACCAGACAGGGTCTGACCAAAGAAAGACAGCCAAAAGAAAAGAGAAAGAGAAATAAAGAAAAATGCATTTGGGATCTTCTTGACATTCGTTCTCTTTTTTCTTCATGTATACACACACAATGCTGAAACATGAGGGGCTCGTAGAAAACTTTTACAAGGGTTGTTTTTTGCAGCCGCCTCCCTTGTTTGAGCCTGTAATTTAGTGGATCCCCATCAATAAGTGAGAGAATAGCTTTGTGGATGCTTGGCCTGACAGCTAACAAGACCCAGGCCCTATCTGCAACAAACAGACAGAATAACAAACGCTGTTGTCTGCGTGCACACATTGAACAAACAGTGAATACAGCTCATCATTCATGCAGCGGTACAGTATTGTCAAGGTTTTGACTGAGTGTACTGTACTGAAGCGACTGTGTGTGGTACAGGCATGCCGAAGAAAAAGTTTTTACCATCTGAGTGACCTGAATAGGGTTTCTTCTTGTACAGTAGTAATCTCCAGAGCCCTGCAGGGTAGTAAAGATCAGTGCAGCTGATGTCTTCCTCCACCTGAAACAGGCCCCATTATAGCTCCAGTCTGTATCAGCAGGGCCCTTCAGCCTGTGTCACACCACTTCCTATTGTTGATTTATGGCTACAAGACTCATGGGTGTTAGCATACTGCCTATTCTCACAGTGACACATGCGCGCACACACTTAAGCACACAAAAAATCAACGAGGCACAAATTGTTCATGACCTGAGCTCAACTTGCTGCACCAGAGGTAGCCAAACCTGTCTTCAAGGGCGCCTTTATCACACTCACAGTCCCCTTTTCACCTGCAGATTAGCGCACAAGGCTAAATGGCCTGGCTAGACCAGGACCATATCTCCATTCACACAAAGGAAATACAAATGGATTTATATATATCTACAAAAGAAAATCTTTATTTCAATCCCTCTTATCCTAATACCTATGCAACTCTGTATGACATTTCTTTCGCCTTTTTTCTTCTTTCAATCAAAGAGAGAAACTGTTCGCCCTCCATCCGGAAGCTCAGGGAGTCACCATCCCAGGGGGTTTCTGGGAACGCAAACACACTGCTACTGCTGGCAAGCTGCTGCTCGCTAAAGAGTTCAACAGAAGCCAAAACATTTGTTACGGACTCATTTCATTTCCTGGTAGAAATGTCCAACATTGCAAGGCAAATGTGAGAACAAGCATTTACATAGGAAAGCTCAAAGGAAACCAAGCGTCAAGCCTTTTCCCTTAACAGAAACAGCTTTGGAGCTTTTGGGGAAAAGGGTGTGGGGGTTTTGAAAAGAAGTGGGGAGGGGTAAATGGTCAGCTAACAATGTTGGAATGCAAAGGAAAGCACAACATATGGTGACACGGTTAACTAGTGGTTAGGCTGAGTGCCATGTAAACCAATGTTCACAGGTTCAATTCTCTTGATGAGTCGGTGTATCCATCAACAACCATTTGTGCCATGGAAATTACAGAAACTAAACTGTGAACATTGAATCTCTGCCTGCTGGCTCTGGATGCAAGCATACAATGTGAATGTAAAGCACATCTAAACTAATATTCCTCGTTGCATGCCCACATTTCAACTAACAGCTTTGCATTTCCCAAGATGGCATAAAGATTTTACATTTTCTATTTGAGGTCTCTTGCCATGTGTACAGCTGAGTTTTATTCAACATTATACTGAATACATAGGAGTGTGTCCAGAGGCGTTTCACAGCTTATCCATATTTAAAGCCTGGAACTTACTAGCAGGGCTTAGCCCCAGGCACACGAACAACCTAGCCATATATATATACAGGAGACAGGGCAGTTGAAGAGGCCACTGTTGACCATTTATTTATGAAGTCAAGGCTCTGTGGCAACAAGCTATCCACTCTGAAACAACTTAAAGCGCTTAAATCCACACTGAATATTTCATCTCTGGATCGCTATTCCTTTTGAGTCTTCTTCAAGGTAAGAAGTGAGGGGAACGACACAGGGCAAGCAAGAGCACGGAAAGAAAGAGAGGACACTGCAGGTGACGCAAGACCCCTCTCTAACCCAGTCAAAGTAAACAGGTGGGGCTGGGAAAGCAAGAGGAGGAGGAAGGGAAGGGAGGGAGAGTGGGTGCTGCTTACAGGCCTCTTCAAGGTCAGAAGAAGGAGAAGCTTAGTATTCTCTCTCTCTCTGTCTTGTCTTGAGCTTGCACCGGCTCATTCTTTCGTCTCTTACTCATACTCTATCTCCCTCCTTTCCCAGCACAACCATCTCGGAAACTACACCAGCACCCTTTATGTGCCTAGTAAAAAAACAAAATGCTTAGGGCGAAAAATAGGGCCTCAGAAAACAAAACGTTGTTGGGCACAGATTTGACAACATCCAGGAAATCTTTCCATCTTTTGAAAGGCTAGAGAGCAGAGAACCCCGGCTCACAGAAAATGTAAATGCACACTAGGCAGGCAGAGAGAGCAGACTCCGTCTCCCTTTCTCTCGTTCCACCTCCTCCTCCTCCACCTTCACTTTGCTCTCTTTCATTTTGATCTGTCTATCCATGGTCTGTGTGTGAGAGAAGAGGCGGCTGGCAGGTGGCTGTGTGCAAAGGTATTGAGGCCTATGAAATATTTACCAAAGCAATAATGACTCCCTGGACAGAGTGAGTGGAAGAAGAAGGCGAGGAGAGGAGAGGGGAAAAAAGAGCATGAAGAGAGAAATAGAGAGTCAAGAGTGCCTGTCTACTTTTTTGTCAGAAGCAAGGATGAACAAAGATGAAAAGGCAGACCTGAGACTTTTGAGACTAGTTTATCTCTGACTGAAGAATAAAGATTAATAGTGTCACATTATAGTGCCTAAAATATCAACGTGTAGACCGCAGTGAAAAGAAATTCAAAATAAATTGCAATAGTGAAATTTGTTACTTTTTTTATGACCTTTGACAAAAAAGGATGATAAATTAAATACAAAACCCTGCAGCAATCTGCTCCAAAACAGTAATTTCTAGTGAAAGTACTAAGTCTTCATCGGATTCTTATGAAGCGAAGAATTTAAAGTGGTAATCATTGGTGTTCATGTTTTTCTGTGTTATTTTGATAAGCTATTGTTGCTGTGGTGTTTTTAAACTCTTCCCAAAGATCACCTGTAAATGAAACCATGTGTCAAGTGCTATGACATCTTTTTCCTTAGGTTTTCTGCTGCTGAAGTTTGACTTTGTAAGCAGCTCTCTTTTGCTAACCACCTGGTTCTTCTTCTTCTGTGCTCCTGGTGGAAACAAGCACACCATTTCATATATGTCAGAGGATTTCTTCCAGGAAACACCTACCCAGCACCCAGTGTGATGAGGGAAAGTGCTCCTGTGACTTGGGTTTAAGTTGTATCACCTATAGATAAAGTAAGTAACAAATTGGACAAATAAATGAAAAAATACTTGAAAAAAGCTCTTTTGTGACAGAAATTAGAAGAGCCGGAAACATGTGTGAACTCACACTCAGGTGCACACACACTCAAACTCTCCTTGTAATATTACCTTCTGCAGGGCTGTTGGAAAGCAAAACTTCTAGGATGGGTGCCCCCGTGGCGAGTCTTTAATGCACGGGCCTCCTCTTGTTTGCACACAGGACTCGGCACCACACTGTGGGCCAGTTTGATCCGGACAGCCAGCAGAGCCTGCTTCAGATGAGACAGGGGAAGGAAACTCCACTGCGGTGCTGCTGTTTTTCCTTCATAGCACTGCCAGGATGCTGGGGTGGCTCAGAACAACAGTAAGCTCTCTAACCCACGACTCTGTGTTAAGGATGGAAGGAAGGACTGCCTCGATGCGGCAGAGGTAGGGGGTCCGTTTGGATGTGTCTACAATGGGAGTGAGCCGCAGATAGAGAGCAAGGGTTGGGACAAACAAACATGAACCTTTGCACTGTTTCACTCTGTATGAGACCGCCACAGATTGGCGAAAAAGTACATGAATACTTTAAGTGGAAATGCATTTACTTGAGTTTACTCATGTTTTTTGCCTAGAGAACTAATAGAAAAAATTAAATCAAATTAGACAAAAGTAAGAGTAGCTTGCTAAAAATACGAAATTTACCAAATCAATCATACTCGTAGAAGATGTGGGAATCGGGTTTTGGTAATCTAAAAATAAAATACACAATATAAAACATATATAATTTATTTAATTCAAAACATTTTACAGTAGTGAGTACATGCATATTCACTTGTCTCAGTAGCAATTAAACCATTAATCTTTGCAGTAATAATAATTACAAACACCAATCAGTAGCACTAAAAGTCTTGTACAGTTACTTTGAGTAGTTGTTATTGGTATCTTCCCACCACTTCTCTGCAGCACACTGACTTAGCTGGGAGCTCCACTGCATGTAAGCATGGGAGATTTATGTCAGACTGCGAGTATGTGTCCAAAACATGACACTCCCTGTGTACTCCCTGAAGCAAGAGGCTACACTTCCTGATCAGCAAGCCTGACACACTGGACAGCTGACCTTTGACCTCTCATTTCACCTGAGTCGCAGAGCGACCCAGCAGCCCATTCTCTGGCTCCTGCAGGGTCGCTGGGGTCACAGTTGACACAGCAGTACTGTGTTATGCTGAGCTATGAGAGCCTCCACACATCAGCACCACCCCTTCACTCAGGAAATCAGTGTCACACCAAATGGACTATATGGCTGTGTGTGTGTGTAAATATGTGTGTAAATGTGTGCAGACTTATTTTTCTTCTTTTAAATCTTCTTTAAATCATTATTATTATTATTCTCATAATTATCATGATGTTAATAATTATTGTGCATCTGTGTATGAGTCAGTGCGTGTATCAAGCTTTTCTCGCCCTCACATGAGGAATGTCCTTTATTCCAAATATTGATTTTTTTTCCTCCTCCATACATCTTTATTAATACAAACATTAATTTCTCCCTATGTAGATATTGCAAAACTAAGAGGAATGGGAGGAGGGAGGTGGATAGAAAAGATTGAGCGCTTTTTCGAACAAATGCGTCATGGGGGCCATTCCAAACGAGCCCATCTGTATGATCCATAATTGATCAGCGTGACAGAGTGTAGTGCGGCAGCGCTCATGGGCCACATCTGACAAATGACTAGACACGACCTTAAGAGCTGACCTACACACAACGACGAGAGAAGAAAAAAACAGAATGAACACACAAGAAAGCCTAGGAGAAAAATGTATGCAGCTGAAGTGAAACCGCATTTCGTCTGATGAGCGATGTTAAACAACAACTCGACCGGCGGGCAATTAAAATGATTGGAGTGCTGTGCCTTGTGAGAGCCATCAAGACAGAGAGACAGAGTTAGTGGAGAGGTAGAGTATCCACACCTTCTCCCTCCTCCATTGGCCACAGAGGCCCAGCGCTCATTAGCATGCATGCTTTTACAGGCCTGGCCAAACCAGTCAATGCTCTCCACTTTATTTATTAGTAAATAGAGACAGATGGCGATGAGGAGGTGGTATCGACTACCCATAGCCTTTTAAACAGGAATCAATGGCAGGGGTGGAGCACTGAGACGGGGAGCATTAACTCGCTAATATAGCCTTATGAAATGAGCCAGGGTTGTATTGTGGCTTCTGAAGCTGGATTTTCTCAGTCTGCAAGTACAGTTTACAGCTTTTTTTTTGTTGTTTGTTATGGCAGGGGGAAAAGATTACTTTACTGGTGTCTTACAGGACCTGCCAGCTGTCAACATATTTATAAGCGGATGTCCCATGATGCACCATCGATCCCATTGATTAGCCGAGCAGTCGTGTTGCAGGTTTTATTTTAGTGACAGAAAAGCATTAGAACGTAGTGGGGCTTGGCCGAGTGGTAGCTTGGATCTTGGATCGAAGCAGGCATGTGTTTTGGTTGTATGTGACAAGGTGGGAGGGTCTTGTAGCCGTCAGACTGACAGATGCACATACACACACTGTTGCAGTTTAACCAGATATCGGGGAGCCAGGACTGCAGACACACAGACACTGTAGATGTCCACATTTACATTAACAGCATGTACAGTCTAAATTCATCCTACTAGTGGGCATTGATTGTGGGCGTGTGGCTGAGATCAATGTATGTGCAGTAAATGTATCCATGCTTTAAGGAATGGAGCGAGAAGGTGCAGAAAAAGGAAGGCAAAAGAAGTGATGGAGAGGTGGTAGTGTTAGGAGTGAGAGTGTGAGAGAAATGGGGTAGAAAAAAGCAAAAGAAGAACAGATAGATAGATAGATAGATAGATAGATAGATAGATAGATAGATAGATAGATAGATAGATAGATAGATAGATAGATAGATAGATAGATAGATAGATAGATAGATAGATAGATAGATAGATAGATAGATAGATAGATAGATAGATAGATAGATAGATAGATAGATAGATAGATAGATAGCGATGTGGAGCACACATAGATCATGTCTTGTCTCCAACGTGCTGCGGAGGCTCGCTGTAGAGCTGCTGTCAGAGGTCATCTCCATCATCTATATTAATAAGTCTATCATCTCCCAGCACTGTCTGCCAAGCACGCACCAGCCACAATCCAACACAGAACAACTCATCCCCCCCAATAACCCTGCAGCCCCCTGCACAGGGACCGGCTGAGCTGCAGTGAGCCAGCGCCTTACGCCACCCACTGCTGAGGCAATTAAGAGTTTAACCTGGATGCAGCCCGGGGAATCCAGAGAGAGACTCCAGTCAAATAGAGCAAGTCTCCGCAAAAAGAGAGGCGGGAAGGAGGGAGGCAGAGAAAAGTCAGGTGAGGGATGTATGAAGAAGAGAAGAGAAAGGCAAGAATGGATGGGAAGTGACAGGAAAGCAGGGAAACAGAGGGAAGGAAACACCTCTGAGTACATAGATAGACTGAAGGATGACAGAGGCTGGTGGAGGCAGAGAGTGAATCTCAGCACAGTGTACACAGCCCTCTCCTCCATGAGAAGGTCACCAGCTCTCTCTGAGGACTCCCTTAAATAAAGTCCCCTATCCTGCACTTTTCTGGGCAAACAACCTCCTCTGCTCTTTATTAACTAAATATGAGGGGACTTTGACCGGGGGACAAAAATTCAATATTTTTCCCCCACCAAATATTTAAACCAAGCAAATAAACAGACAAATAAATAGATCTCCTCTGCCAGGGGAGAGGGGGCCAGCCGGTCCCCTGGATGTAATTTGACGGCCCACTTACTTAGAGGGCCAGAGCCCAGTGCTACTCAGATACTCATTTGAAGAGCTGTCAATCAAGGGGGCAGCAGTGTTGGCTTTGGGGATATGTGTGTGTGTGTGTGTGTGTGTGTGTGTGTGTGTGTGTGTGTGTGTGTGTGTGTGTGTGTGGGGAGGGTTGGCCAGCAATTCATTCTCAAGGTTGGAGCAGATGAGGTGAGCGTCTCTGGTGATGAATACATCACATCTTCCTGCTCTCCTTACTACCTTACTTACTATCCCTCCGCCCTCCTTATATCCATCCCTTACCACTTCTACCCTGCCTATCAAATCATCTTAACAATGACCTAATATTCACCATTTTATCTTGTCTGTCTCCTGGAGATGCATTAAACATGACAGCCGTGTAGGAGTCTATCTATAATAAGTCTATCTATAATTTTGTCATCCTGGTTGTCCACACTGTAATTTTTCTATGTTGGTCTATTCTGTACACATGACATCTATTGCACATCTGTCCGTCCTGGGAGAGGGATCCCTCCTCTTCTGCTCTTCCTGGGGTTTCTTCCAGTTTTTCCCCACTAAAGGGTATTTTTTGGAGAGTTTTAGGGAGTTTTTCCTTATCTGAATCAAGGGTCTAAGGACAGAGTATGTTGCACAGATTGAGGCCAGTGTCCTTCACTCCTTCTTTTTACCTTTCTTTTCTTTTGTAATATTCTTTTTTTTCTTGTTCCACAACACTTTTCTTTGTTTCATCTTAATCTCCAGTCTCAATTTCTTTTTAAATTGGGCAAATAAGGATTAGTCTCTGTCTCTATGTTTTTTAGGTTTTGACAAAAACTCAGGGAAAATGCATTACATCAGAACAGGAAGGAACACAGGTGACATATTTGTATTTCATTATTGCCTCAAGGAAGTGCCTTCTCATCTTGTGCTACCATGTAAAATAAACTGTCCTCTCCAGAAAAACAACAACATTGGCCGTTTGTGCAAACAGCTTAAAATGACTTATGTTAACGGTCAGTGCAAAAGCAGGAAATAGTGTGATGTTCTTTGTGGCGCAGAGTAAAGTAACGGGGAAGAAGCTGAGAAGGTGAAAGGTCATACAAAGTGTCTGACTTTAAAACACGATCATCAGTTAACAGCGGTATCCTTTAACCATGACCACAATCTTTCCCTAACCAGGTAGTTTTGTTTGCTTAAACTAAAGTACCTGTACCTTTTTCCTTTGTTCCTACTGGTTCATCATATGCTCTTGTGTTATCATTTATCAAGAAGTGATGGCTCACGAGACCTGTTTGAGTTCTTCTTCTCCTCTCTTTCTCCCCTTGTTCTACCTTTGTAAAACGAAGTGATGCTAGCCTAAGCCTTTTCTCTCTCTTGCTGGGTCTGGAGGGGGGGGGGCAATATCAAAAAGTCCTTTCATCCATTTTAGATGAGATGCAGATGACTCAATTATGCTTGGCCTGACATCAAGACCACTTGGCGGAGAAGCTGCTAATGCTGGAAAACGATCCATTTAATCCCACTGATATGAATGGCAGGGCGCTAACCGGGGCGCTAACAGGGCTTGCAACAGTAAGAGAGTGAGACAGGTAAGAGCGGAGATGCTTCAGCACCACTCTGGAGAAACAGGGCTCAATATAGGTCTATGTGAAGGGTGGGAAAATGGGGAGAGGGGTGAGGCCTTGGTGGCAGAGGAGAGACAGGAAAGAAGAGAAGAGGGATTTAAAGATGCTATGTGCTGTATTTTAGTTTCACAAAATTGAGAGCACACCGCTAAAACAGGTTTTTGATGCCTTTTGCCACTGATAACACCTAATGTGAACTCAGTTGAGCATTACCTGACAAGCAAAACTGGCTCTTGTTTGGTGCCCTAAAGCAATCCAGCTGATCTGATCAGAGCAAATCAAATGCCAACAGACAAATCGGCAGTTTAGCCTATAAAGGCTCACAACCTTCTTGCTCAAAGCCTATTTTGTTTACAGCAAATATGATGATGTATCTAAATCTATGAAGGAAGTATTTAATTATTTATATGTATCTGATAATACTATGAATATGACTTTTTAAGGGAGCTCCCTTTAGATTTGACAGTAACAGAAGATGGAGTGGAAAATTCGTCCAGATGTGTACAGAAAGCCTCATATGAAGATGAGGAGTGAATGAGAGAAATAGGTCAGCCACTTCAGATTGGAAATGAGAGAGGGAGAAATAAAGAGATCGAGGTCCTGCAGGACAGATGATATTGGGGCTGCTGGTCACTAGAGCCAGGGCCACAGCGACGACCCACAAACATGCTCTAAATTTGATTAGACAGCTGTTTGATCTGCAAGGCCTCTCTCCCCCAAGACCCTCACTGCACTCTTCAACCACACATACACAAAATTACACACACACTCATCATGCCATACCCTCTACTCATCAGAGCTGCTCAGCTGCCAAGCTCCTGACAGCATCAACATCAGCATCAAGACTTCACCATCACTTCACCTTCACTATAGGGCTAATACTAAGTGAGCTGGGGGGCAGTGAGCATGTCAGTGGTGATCTGCCTGCTAACAGACAGGACAGTTGGTTTGCAGGAGATGCTTCAGATTTTAGAAATCAGAATAGTCAGCAGCTCCAATGATCCTGGCCAAGGCCTGAGGAGAGGAGAGGAGAGGAGAGGAGAGGAGAGGAGAGGAGAGGAGAGGAGAGGAGAGGAGAGGAGAGGAGAGGAGAGGAGAGGAGAGGGGTGGAGAGGAGAGCCACTGAGAATTTATGTCATAAGCTAATTTTGGACATAACATATAAATAATAATAATAAATTAAATATTTTAAAGAATATTGGAAGATTTGGAAGATCTTGATATATATTATTATCATAGATAAAACTGTACACTGTTATTGTATCTTGATCTTAATAAATTACATTTTAAGACACACATTTCATCAAAATACCTTCATTGATAAATCTAAATCAATCATGGATTAACACTTCCACTATGACTAAATAAAGCAGAATGAAGTTAGTATTCAATAAACGATTTTTATATTTTGTATGTAAGTCAGGAGGAAAATGTTTAGCACTGAAGAAACACGCTGTCTTTACCTTTGTGTCTGAGCAGTTGCTGCCTTCTCTTTACACGGATGTGAAACTTCTGCAGCTTGCCTTTTTTATGACCTTTAGTGCAATTAACAGTTGCAAAACATTAGGGCTGGTGTTGCCTCACATGTAGTCAATTAAGTCAGTGTTTTGTCGGTGCTGAGTGGTGTTTGTCTGTGTTGGTGACAAATGAGTGCGGCCCATCCCACTGCTGACAGCCGCCCCAAAGCTGCGATGCTATCTTCAGCTCTTCAGCCTGCTTCTACAATTACTACTGCCTTTCTGGCCCCAGGGCCTCCAACAGCCTGCACTCTGGAACCTGGGACACACACACACACACACACTCAGATACATTACACTCATCTACTCATTTGTACAAGCAGGCTCACAGAGAACTTTACTCATTCTTATATACACAAAACACAAATTCTGTCGTCTGTATTGTACATACACAGAAGAATGCACCAAGCCTGGCCTAAAAAACAATTACAGTTTATACAATCTTCACTATACTGTATAAATAAATAATAAATAAGGTTGAGGTCAGATTTCCTCAGTCCTAAATATAAAATAAAATTGTCCTTCACTGACATGGATAGACTCATTATTCACCAAAATAACATAATAAATCTGTCTTGTGTCTTCACCCATCTTTACAAATTGGATATAAAAACATTTTTAGATTTGGATTCAGATCCATTTCCTGATTTCATTAAACTGCACTACAATCAACCCCAGCCTTATAGCCACACACCGAAACATTTGACTGGGATATGACCCCAAACCAACACCTTTCCCCACCACACACCTGGTTATTTTATCTCTCCCTGCACCTATTGTTGGCTGGCGGCTGACCCGGTCAGCACAATGCATACCTGTGGCTCTCACCAGTGCTGTGTAATTGTCTCTTCGAGTGGGGCCCTCTTCCATTTGGCCCCTGAGGGGAGTGCGCTCCACACTCATCCATCGCTCAGTCACTCAGCCACTACAGGAAGTAGTTAACATTGGCGACCTCTGGGATGGCAGTCCACTGTTGGTAGGGGGTGTGGAGTTGAGGTTTTGGAGAGACATACTGAACATTAGCCATCACTTCATCACTGGGAGCGATCACTCAATCAATCAATCCATCAATCAATCTGTCGTAAAAGCTGTTTGCTCTGCTAATCCAGCCGGTTCCTTTGATGTTTAAAGAAAACAGAAAGCAAGAAGCAGATGGCCAAAAAAAAAAAAAAACAAGACCTGATGCAAAGACTTCCTTAGAGCAGATGTAATGTTTAATGTAGGTATAATATTTACTATGGTTAGTTTAGCGTGTTACCATGCTAACATTTGATAAGTAGCACCCAACACAAAGTACAGGTGAGGTTTATGGTAATGTCATTAGTTTTGAAGTATTAAAGTATTGGACATATTCAAAGTTTGACCTTATGATGATGCTAGATGAAAAGTTAAAGGATCACCAAGTTATTACAATTCATCTTGTGGGGGACATGAATGTGTGTACCTTATGTCGTGGTAATCAATCCTATGGTAGACATTTCACTTATAACCACAAATGTGAACCCATGGTGGCACAATAAGCATACATCATCTGGGAACCATGAATGTCTGTACAAAGTTTTGTGCCAATCCATCTTGTAGGTGTAGAGATATTTCACTTGATAAGTGAAAACTTTGACCTGCTAGAGGCTCTAGAGGAAAAGCCAGGGGATCATCAAAGCTATTAGGATTCATCCTCTGGAGATCATGAATGTCAGTATAAATATTCATAGCAATCCATCTGATAGTTGGAGGAAAGTGGTGGACCGACCAACCGACAGACCAACGTTACCATGCCGCTACATGGCTAAAAATACAATAACAGAAACACAAACAGAACAAGCCGATTCAAAACATTTGAATTGGATGAAAGCAATTTGTAGTAAGTAGTTTGAGGTTCATAGTGATGGGAAACATGTTCTTCTACTTGTGAAGATTTGACAGCTTGTGGGGTAAAAGTAGCATCAGACTAGTCATGGTCCAATACGTATTTCTAACTTTTATCTGCTTTTTTTATTACCTCCTAAACCAAATGTTATTTGCCCCATGGGAAATTACTAGGAATGTATTTATATTTCAAAGTTCATTTTTAATTTCTGTGACTGACACTGGCACCGTAATTTGTCCTGATACAGTAAATCTGACCCCTCTGACACCCACAGCAACTTCTTTCAAATATTTGTAGGCCTACTGTGCATGTAAGCACTATTTGACCTTGGTCTGGTGTGGATATACTTCAGCTAATTTTCCTGCCAGTGAGCTAGCTACACCACTAAAAATAAGGGATCTTTGTCCATTGCTGTCCTATTTATCTTGAGGAAGACATAGAAATTCTAGGGAGAGTCTACTTAAGAGAACAGCAACTTAACTTTCACCACAGTGGGCGAGTAAAGACACACCGGCCTGCATGGGTTGGCTAGGTTTAAGGTCAGGTCAAAAATATTAGGAGAATTAAAATCAATCAACATTTAAACTGAAACACACATACATGTATGAAGAAACGTTTGTACCTGTCATATGCGTGTTATCCACCAAGAATTAAAAAAATATAATGGACAAAAGCACACGAAGAACAGAGGGACGCAGGTTGTTGGATAAAACACTTTTTTATTTACTGCCATTCCTATTGCTTCAGACAGACAAGCTGCGGCGCAGGGAGCACAGAGTGATTCAAACAAGTCAATGCTACTGCCGATCTACAAACAAATCTCTCTGACAACAACAAACAACAGAGGCGCAGGAAAAGAAGAAGCAAGAAGAACAGCGTTTGGCAACCATTAACATCTTGGAAAAAACTTCAGAAGTAAAAAAAGGAGTGCATTCTGCATTTTTAAAAGTAAACAGCATCTCTACTTCATCATGAACTAGATAGAGAAAGGAATCAAACGAGGAGGGCTGCTACACTGCTTTGACGTCGGCCCCCTTTTCCACCCTTTTTAGCTTTTTTGAAAGTGGATTTTGTCAGAAGTGCCGGATCTTTCTCTCGCTCTCTCGGATGGCCTGCAGTATTACAGGGGAATGTGGTGCTCTACACACTTTAAGAGTAATTAAAAGCGATTGAACAGCTGTAATTATGAGAAACGGCGGTTGTGTTCCGGGTCATTCTATCAGTGCTGCCTTTCATCAGAGCAGAGGCAGAGGGGCCCCGCTGCTAGTCTCTCTTTCTCCATATGCATATCTTCAAGAACAAACAACTGGCAGGCTGCCTACAGGCTCACACACACTATCACATTCATACACGAGCGCCTTCATGTAGACATGTGTGAGAATGAACGTGCACATGCACAAACACTCAGGCCAAAGACTCATCACATGTATATTCACATTGCTAAATGTACACATAGAAACACACACACATACACACTGTCACTTATCAAAATGGCACAAGCACACCATTGCAGCGTAAACACTAAACACCACATTCTTCATGTTCTCCATTGGGTGACATTCATAACTTCCTTATCATAATCTTTCTTTGGTCTCCTCAGGCTCATTCCACCGTTGAACACAATAAAAGGGATCACTATACACAAGTGAAGAATGCAATACCATGTGAGCAAAGTGAGTTTTTTTTAACCATTCTATACTGTATTATAACACTGTGTGACAAATAGAAAGCATATATGTATGTACTGTACTGTGACTACTGAGAATGAGTCAATCCATTGATAAAAGCATGTCTGGGTTACATGAGATTAAGTAACAGAATACACTGAAATAATAAATAGTTACACAATGTATGCTAACACTGAAATGCATGTTCCACTTATGTTTCGTTAGACCGTTGTGACACTAGTAGCTTGTCGCTAAGCTTGCGTTGTTAGCATGTTACTGAAGCACTATTCTGGTTCTATTGTTGTGGTCTGGTTTCCTTCAAGCCAACTCCAAACTGGGATGCCGGGGTCAGCTGGGGTAGTGGAGGGTGGATTAGGGGGGATGTAGATGCCCCACTCAAAAAGAAATCAATCTTGATGGGATCATAACGGCGGTGTCTTCAGTGGTCTCTCCCCTCAGCTGATGTGGGGGCCATTCAGAAAAGCTGGTGGGTTTTTTTTCTTGTCTTTCTTTCTCACTTCCTCTATCCATCCTTCACATCCTGTTGTAAAAGAAAAATGAAATAGGCAACGATCAAAATGTATCTTTGTCTTAACATTATCAAACTTCATGACTGGACATAAGGCCTCATGTGAAGTGAATTTTAGATGTAACTGTAAGCTTACTATAGATTACCTGCCTTAATGCGGGTCTAGAGGGGCCCAGGATAGACAATGTAGTAATGACTGACTAAAAGGAAGACAGATATTGTCTAACTTCATGATGAAGTGTAATGTATTGGCCACCCCAGATACCAACACTACGGAATTACTATATCTCTACTATTAGGGTCTGTGAAAGGACTTTCTGAGTAGTTTGGAGTGTGTGTGAAGTATGTGTGACAGCAGGTGTATGTGTTCTGTGTATCTGTACATGAATAGTCAAGGTCAGTACAAACTGTTTTGGAGACCTGAACAGACTTTAAACAGCTCCCAAAGCTGAAAAGGTGATATTGAAATGAATAAGTGGTTGACAAAGTCACTCACAGTAATTTAATGCTTTTTCATGTTTCTTTTGGCGTCCCACAGCGTCCCTAAGCGGCCCTATGTCTTGGGCCAGCTTTTTGGCATATGTCACTTGGCATGCACAACATGTCTACAGTACTGTCTACATTTCATATTTGACTCTTGACGCATTGGTCTGGGTGAATTTATGTGAGAATAAAAATTAAATAATGAATAAACAACTGAACCACCTGTGGATGAATGCATGCTGCATGAGCTATATAAGCATACAACGTGTACATAAGCAAATTTCCACACTTCAACATCTTGGGCCCACCTCCAGAGCAGTGACTCCACTCTGTTGATGATGTCAGCCAGATCAAAGGGCAGCGGCATGCTGGGGTCATCCACACCCCAGAAGGGCCGGTCCACTGGGGCCTCCTCAGGGGGTAATGTCTGGGCCAGACTTGAGTGGCACCTGAGGCGACAGGACACAGGAAACAAGCGCACCCATTAACTCCTCCCTTCAATCAAAACCGACTGGTAGACACTCATCAGCATTTGCATTGTGTCTCAGGTTGCTCACAAAACTTTCTACAAGTGCTTTTATTTTTTGAGATGTGGGCCCTATTGTCCTAGTAACATTTGGTAACAACTGCTATAACAAGTCAAATCCATATGAATTGACAACAGAGAGTTTGTAGTAGGTGAAGATGAACAGAGATCTTTCTGACTGGTCTTTCTGTATTGACTCTTGGGGGCTTTAAAGGGGTCAGTCCCACAAATGTCAAGTTGTTTAGTCAATGGTGTGTGTGTGTGTGTGTGTGATGTGTGTGTGTTAACTCATCCCTAAACACACAGTGGGTGTTGTGTGTTTGACCAGGAGGCAGTCGGCTTGTGTGTTTCCTCTCCTTTTTATGACTAATCGTAATAATACTGGGCCCAATTAGAACCTCCAGGATATGAGAGAGTAAGTGTGTCTGTGTAATCTGTGAAAGGAGACTGGAAGAGATTTCAATTTCTTTCTACTACTTTATGCGACTTGTACTTCCTTTCTTTGACATTTGTTTTAAAACCTTCAAGCCAGTAAAGCTCATTGAGCTAAATGGAGCTGAGAGAGTGGGAGAAAGTGATGCATCAGGAAAGTGTTTCTAAAGCCATAAATGGCAGCAACAGTATCAAGCTGATGAGAAACCATGATATCATGTATCGTGATTAATGCCCCATTCATCTTACACACATGCAGGCACACACAGCAGGATGCTTTCACAAGAACATCACTCTCTGTTCTTGCAATCATGCCAGAGCAGTGAGACATTCAGCCTTTTCATGTCACTGTGTGATTTTTATATGATTAATAATCTGGGTTTATGTGTAATTTCTGCAGTGTTTGGAACCCCCACAGACCTTAGCCACATCTTTTGTCAGACCAGTGTAAATATTTACTGTGGTGACTTGGTGTTGCTCTCTGCTGTCATTGTAAATCTGCCCTCCCTCTGCCTCTTGACAGATGAGAGTGACCCCTGACCTTGAGGTGCAAGTGGGAGGGGTGCAGGATGGCATTTGTATGTTGTGTGTGCAGTGTGTGTGTGCTTGTGAGTGGTGGCCTAAGAATTTCCTTCTAGAGCCACAAGGCCAGTTATACTCCCCCGCTCAGTCATCATGCCAGGGTCTGTCCTATCATATCCCTTTGTCCCATCCAAAAAAAACTTAAACCCCCCCCACACACACACACATACACACGACCACCACCATCTTGTGGCCAGTGACTAAAGGAGGGGATGGAGAGGACATAGAGGGCTGAAGAGAAGGATAGGGGGGTCAGTTATGGATGAGATGAGGGTATGTTAAAGTTGTCAGGGGACAGCCAGGGGCTGCCACAATTTGTGGTTATATATTTTCACCGGAGCCACTTAATGTTCAACTGGCTCTCGGCCTAAGTGCTGCATTTTGGTGCGGTTAGCCCTTTAAAGAGCTACTGCATTACGGTGGTGAGGAGCAGCATTAACATCCACTGTTCCAATATATCTTCTGCGCTCTGGATCATGGCCTGATAATAGCATCTGTTAACATGCACTAAGTACCATTATGTAGCACATCACTTCATAAATAATACGATTAGGCGACCTAGGGGCTTTGCGACGAGCCGTGTGTTTAAATGTTCTCATCATTTATTTAGGGTGCGAATTAAAGGAAGCGCCACTTCAGAGAGAGAGGAGGAGGAGGAGGAGGAGGAGGAGGAGGACATGGCTGGCATACATATCGAGTGTGCGAGAGAGAGAGTGCAAACTGACCCAGACAGCACACATTCACAAACACACTGCATTGTTCTGCTGACATCAGCTTGAGGACACCATAGGCCAAGGGAACCCAGGCATTTGGTTTGATTAAGTATTCATGCCGTAGAGTTAGGAGAGAAAACACTCGCCTCTTTTTCTGCTGCCCTGACTCATACTGAAAGGCTACATACCGTAAAAAACCTGACCAGTCGCCTTCAACAGAGCTGCTGCATTTATCTGACAAGGGATCTTGCAAATAGAAGGCTCCTGGTTTACCAGAGATATAAAAGATATCAAGACTGAAAGACTATCAAAGATAATATAGTGAAGGTAATTCAGCACACACTTTTACACAATCTACTACTGTTCACAGAGTACCGTCCCTTGACTGCTAAAATGGAACCAAACAAAAAGTCAATATTAAGCGAGGTGCCTTAAGCTCTCCAGGGCTCTTGCTAGAAATTCAGTGTAAGCCATAGTGGCGTACAAACAAGGCTCACCAAAAGACTTTCCCATGGCAGAACAGCCCACCTTAAAGTTAAGGTCAAAGACAAAGAGGTGTGTGATTGGGGGGTTTGAGCAGGGAGAGAATGTGTTTGTGAGTCCAGGCTGTTCCAATGGATTAACCCCAGACAGATATGGGCCTAACTATCCCATCTGGCACTCGGTCAAGAGAGATTGGCAACACAATCACTCATTTCAATTTGCCCTGAAACCTTATAGCCTGGCAGGCCCCCGCTCAAATGGTATGCTAATGTGAAAGGTAGCTAGGATTCTATCGTCTCTATTCCACAGAGGCCTTTCCCTCCATGCAGCACAGTGCACTTGAACTGCGGCTGGGGCGGGAGCTCCATGGCCCATGCTGCAATAAGGGCCGGAGCCCCCTTTGCGCTCAAACTAACCACTTTAGCTAAAGTGAGTGTTAATTATGGACAGGCAAAGCAGTCAATAAAAGGTTAATGTAAAAGTCAAAGGATAAATTCCTTTAAGCATTGCATCATTCCACCATCTCCAACACACTGCTCGCAGGTCTCCTAATCAATACGTTTTACTGTAATGCGCTCCCCATCGATCCCCACCCACCCTACTCCACGGTCCGGGCTCCATCACTTGGTTAAAGAAAGGAAAGGGAGAGAGAGAGAGGTGGCGGAAAGAGAGAGAGAAAAACGAGTAAATAAAATGATTAACCTGGGTTTCACTTTGTTGTTTCACTCTTCGTCTCTCTCTGAAAGGCTTGTTAGAAGAGTGCAGGGTGGTCCAATATCATCACTGCCATCACCACCATCACAATCATCAGCATCATCAGCCCACTCAATCTCTGGCCAGTGTGTAATTGTGTAGCAGTACACTCAAGCAGGGCGATACATTAAAAGGCCCTCTGCTCTTAACAGGATGGAAATCCGCCTAATAGACAACATCAGTGCTTCCAACTCTTGCAATTACACTGATAAATGCACAATTGTGTCAGGCCAAGTGAAAAAGAACCCAGAGAACATAGATAGGAGACAACGCTTATTGCATTATTGCAGGAGGTCATTTGTAACCACATGGGACTAGACAGCTTGGGCAGCTTGACTCAGGACATCATTTTAGGATGAAGGGTGGAGTCACGCTATGCTAATGGAAAGCTTTTTGGAAGGGATTGACAGAGGCTCAGATATCTTTTCTAAACTTGATGTGGTTCAACTGCATGCAAGAGCCATGCAAATGGTGTTGTGTATGAAATATCACCATAGTACCTTCAACAATAGTATTGTGAGGATTTGGGTTGGGGTTTAATAGCATTTTATCAAATCCAGTCCAGTAAAAACAAATCCAGTGAATCCACCTTGTACCTTGTAAATTTGTACCGTGTATTTGTTTATATTTCAATGATTTTAAGAAAGAAAAAAAAAAGAAAAAGAAAGATGAGATAAGATTAAATATTTGATAAAAGATTCATTAGACACGGCTCTTGTTTACGATATGAACATGGGTAGTGCATTGAGAATCATCTCCAAAATATGTGCCATGCCCTACGCATTAGCTACAGTGGACCCAAAACTAAAGCCTACATAAAGGTGAAATGACGTAGAACATCAATCAATCATCCATGTCAATTTTGAGCTGTATTATATGCCTGTGCTGATGAAGGGAAGCAAAATACCTTAGATCACCTGCTTCCTCATGCTCTGCCTGCGCTGTATATGACTCTCTAGCAATCCTGTGCAGGTGTGAATTTTTATGGCTTTGGCAACCCGAGTGCCCGATAGCTGAGAGTGCAATCAAACAACTCATGAAAAAACAGGCATGTGTCTCATAAATCAGCCTGCCTCTGAAGGTAAGGCATGCAATCACGTCCCAAGGAGAGAAAAGAAAGATAGAAGTATATTACCCATGTACATTCTGTATCTATGCAATGTTGTGTAAGAATTGAGCGATTGAGCATATCTGTATGTCATGCAGTTATATAATGGAGAGAGAGATAGACAAATAGCATTTTTCTACATACATCTTTCTACTGTGTTGTGCAAGATATTAGCTATGTCATGCAGAGGGCAATATAACAAGGAAACATTAAGAACAAGGCCCAACCTGTGAAGTGTCAAGCTTTGGATCTCACCCTACACCACCCAAGACTCCTGTGAACTCTCAGGGCTGTCCTCATTAAAGCCTGAACAGAGTCTCAGATCCCCACCCACCATCCCCAACTCCCATTATCCCAATCACTGCCACATTCAGCGTTAAATGTAAAGTGGTGCAGAATGTGAGCCAGCCAGCTAGCCAGCCAGCCAGAAAGCGTGGGCAGGGCTGCGTCTTAACCGTTTCCTCAGGATCAATCAAATGCTATTGTGTCTGCAGACAGCTGCTGACTGTACAGTTTGTGAGTATGTGAGGTGGGCAATTGTGGAGGGGAAAACAGAGGGGGCGTCATCAAATGCGTGACATATGTTCCTTTCATTTTGATTCCCTCTAAAGAGCCTAGGCTAATAAAACTAACATCTGATGCACTCTTTTCCCCTTTAATTAATGGTTGTGGAAACGACGCAAAAATGCATTAGCAACAGGGGGGGTAGGAGACTAGGTCGGTGCTGCATGGTGCTTTCAACACTCTCCCCCACTTGCCACCATGGCTCTGCTGGTGCTGGGAACAATGATTCTGCCAAGGGTGCATGGGTACCTTTGGGTGGGCCAGCCCCTTTCTCATACTCTGTGAGGTGTCCCTCTTGCCAGCTGCAGTCTGGACTGCTCATTAAACCATATGAAACAAATAAGGCTTATTACTGGCATCTCCAGCCGGACCCAGAGTTTGCATCGGGCCCATGTATTGTATGCAGAGTTAGTTGGAGCCTACGACAGAAACAGAGTAGGTTAGTCGAACCTGCACAGACCCTGCCTGCTTCACAACCCGAGTGTTTGATGTGGCCTGGCTGGCTGCCCCTCATAAAGCAGGGTGAACCAGATGTAACAGAAAAACACACACAAAGCTAGGTAGCTTCTAAATAGCCTTCATAATTGGAGGTAGTAAAACACTATTGCAGTCTGGAAGTGCAAAGGAGGCAAGCCCCTGAACTACAGCTACTGCTCTCAAAAACCAGGTGGACGTCCATTAGGTGCTTAACAGCATAACAAATTACCGAACACCCTGGCTTGCTCCTTTTCCTCCTCAGGCTATGGGATGGAATGTGGCCTAATGTCAACACAGGCGCAAAATTTATGAGCAGACAACTATTGTTCAAATGCAATCAGGTTCTAATAAAAATAGAGGCAGGAAAAGGACAAACAGATAGGGCCCTCATGGCCGTTTACTCTTCCGACAAGAGGTGGAGAGACAGATCACCCCCTAAGGCTCTGGATCTGTGTGTGTTAGAGTATGTGTATGTGTGTGTTAGAGTATGTGTATGTTTGAGAGGAAGAAAGAGTCAGAGAGAGTCAGAGAGAGAGAGAGAGAGAGAGAGAGAGAGAGAGAGAGAGAGAGAGAGAGAGTGAGTGAGAGAGCATGTGTGTGTGTGTGTGTGTGTGTGTGTGCATGTGTGCTCCAGGCTGACTAGGGAGGAATGAGGGTGGCTGCGGCTTTTGGCCTACTAGCTGCTTGTGCCAGGCTACAGGCTAGCTCAACATAAGCAGCTGGCTTGAAGGAAAAGTGAAAAAAACAAACAAAAAACAAACGTTTACTCTGGGCCCTGCCAGTAACACCCAAAGGACAACACTCAGCTGGGGCGGATAGCCTAGCTCAACACAGCAACCCACTCCATCATCTTCCCAAACGAGCCACACGTGGCCAAATACCATAGTGAAACATTTTGATATATACAGGCAAAACTAATTAGAGTTGTTTCTAAAGAGACACTGAAGTTTTTCCTGATGACGCTGTTTATTTATAAAGCCCAGGAGAGAAAATGGAGCAATAAGAGGACTTGATGGCGAGGGTAAAGAGCTTACGAGCCTGCAAGTGATTGCACTTTTTCACAGCTTGGCGTTCGAAGGCTGTAAATCTGCTGTTGGGGAATCAGGAAGAGGGTTACTGTGGCGTTGGGAGCACTAACTCTTAGTTTTGCCGGGCACACCGTTGCTGTGAAAACTTGTTCTGAGAGTGTTCTTGTAAAACGATCATTTTTAACCCTCATCCCTTCTCTTAACCGCATGCCCCCTCCCTCCTGGCCAAGCGTCAGTGCCTTGTGGGCATCATCTGAATGGTGCAATAAAGCTGGAGATGGATGAGGCTTGCCTCAACAGCTATACAGCCGAGTCATTGGACGACACCTGACCCCAGTCACATGATAAGGTCGATCTAACGTGGGCACAATTCCCACCTGTCTTCAGGTGACAATGGCGGGGTCAAGCTGGCCCAGCTAATTATAGTCTATTGAAACTTCAATTGCCTGGTTACAAGTCATCCTTCTAGCTCCAGGGGATGTGGTGTTAAGTTCTGAAGCCTTTGTGTCAAGTTTAACTGTGAGATAGAAGCCTTTAAATGTTGCACAACAGATATTGGGTTTCAGAAACATGTATATTAAACTGCTTTACAAAAAAGAAAGAGAGACACTGAATTTGCTGTTCCCTTTGAACAAAGCATGAAAACAAACAATCAACTCTTCAAGAGCAGGTACTATTTTTTGAATAAATATGAGATTTCGTTTAAACTGCACAGAAAAAGTCATCTCATTGTTGACATGGCTTGTCATAATGAGATCACGTAATAGGCTCAGCAAACCAGTGATAGTAAACACGCCCTACTGAAACAGTCATAAATCTTAAACCCCATAAATTGGACAGGTCCTGGTGTGGGCTACAATATGAACATCAACACAGACAAGGCATTCTTGTAAAAACAAATAGCAAAAAAACAAAAGACAAACACAAAACATTTGATTACATATTAATCAAGATAATGTTGTCATTTTTATTTAAATTAATTATATCAACAAAAAACAAAATATGTAATTAGAAATGCGTAACTTTAAGTAAAAACCCCAGGTGTATGCTACTGATACTGATACTTTAATGCTTGTAATAACAAATCTCGGATAGATGTCCCAGCTTGCAATGGAGGAGAGACAGGGTTTACTCTTTTTACAGGTCACCAACCTAATCACTAAAGTTGTGGTGACCCCCTGACCTTTCCTCTAGTGCCACCATCAGGCAAACTTTTGTACTTTTAGACAAGCAATATCAGATAGTAAAATCTAATAGGCAGATTGCCATGATTTCTTTTGGCAGGATTTAGGACTTTCAGTCTAATTTCAGCTGGTTTCTTTTTTTAGTTAACCTTTGAATCAACAAACAAAGGAGTGGCACACAGTAGAATTTGTCCACATTCCCACATGGGCATCTGCCATAAGTCAACAACTAAAACTAGCATTACTCATTCTATTTACAGTACAGCATGACCTCATTCTGAAAATGTCAGGCTGAGTATACAGTAACTTATGAGTCGCACTTTCCCAGATACATTTGTTGTTTTTTTTCCAGCAAACAAATAAAAGAAAAAGTCCCAAACTCAGTGAAGCTTCTCATCCAAGCCTGAGAGAGGCCTATAGCATTTGTAACACAATAATTTGAGTGTGTGTGCATTCATGTGTACACATGTGTATGCTGCGCGTCCATGCCAGAGGAGTGCTTTCTGCCAGGTGTTTGAACTTCTGCATCACCTGGTGCTCCCGCTGCGTGAACACGAGTTTTGTTTCACCCTATTAAGTAAATAGTGTAATTAAAGGGCCTCGGCATTTAAAACGCTGTGAACAGCCAGCAATTTGTTTGGAAGAGCAGCCAGGCTAGGCCCTGAGGTGCTGCACCAAACAGGATGCAAAGAGTGCACACAGCAAGCCAGGGAACGTTGTATAATGGCATGTGTGGGTGTGTGTGTGTATGAGTACATATGTACCTGCCTATGCAGATGAGTTGGTGCATGCGTTTGTGTAGGTGTGTGTGTAAATCACTCACTGAAAGTTGTTCTGGGTGTTGAAAAAAAAGCTGTTTGTGGTCTAACAGGTACTTAATAGTGTTCTGTTTGTAGTGACAATATCAAGACTTGATGCAATAACCGTAATACCAGCACAACTGAGGACTGTGTTTCATAGAAGCCAACCCTTTGTCTATAGTGGCACAGGTGTTGTTCATATTGATACTGATGTGAGTCAAAAAAAGTCACAGAAAAAGGAGACACAGGCTTAGCTTGTTTGCCACAATGGACAACAATAAGACAAAATCCACACGCAGAGCCCAGCACAATAAAAACAGAGGGATTACAACTGAAGCGGTAGCAGAGATCAACTCTCTTCATTAGTTTCCTCTCTTAATTTCCACTCCACAAACATCCCTGCTCTGCACTTCCTATCCCAGCGAGGATGCTTCTTACTAAAGTCTCTGCCCTTACTGCTGATCCAGGGTCAGCTGTGGGGAGTAAGAGAGGGATAACCTCTTTCTGAGCCCCACAGAAGCCCAGATGGCTGTGCGAAAGCTCTGATCCAAAAACTAGCTTACAACTCAATCGCTGTGGCCACATCTCCAAGTCCACAGTTTAACCCCCTCCGATGTCAGCCAAGGTCACAGATGCACACTTGAGAGGCAAAAAGAGCCAGAAGTGAAGTGCTGCCAGAGTCGAAGGAATTAGATCCGGGCTGAGTGGCCCTCATCTGGCTAAGCCTGGTAAGTAGCAAGACTAACAGGCTGAGGCACGGTGGTTTGGGTTCGCAGACACACACATACACACGCGCACACATGCTTGTAAGCTTGCATGCACATAAATAAGGAGGTAAACACACACTTACATAGTCTCACACACACATACACATACACACGGAAGGACTCCGAGGGCTACAGATGGTGTGCCCTGGGCCTGGTGACTGGGGCTCTGAATGAGCTAGTTTTTAGATCCAGTGTGGAAGCTGCCACGACGCACAGGGCTCAGGGGTTGGGGCAGAAGACAAAGAACAGCGGAAGGAGTGCATGAGGGGAAGAGAGGAGCGGGCGGGGTCTAACTCCTATCCCTACATGGGGGCTCCTAACATTTTTAGTACAACATCAACATGTCACCGTCCATTTGTCCCCTTGCCCTATTGCCCATGTCCTACCCCCATGTCTCCCTACACCAACGCGCCTAACACTGCAAGCACAAACCCCACAAATACACAAACACTAACATACACACACACACTCTCTGGGAGCCAGCAGCCACTTCAGCTGTAATTCCGCCTGACTTCCGCTGTCTGACTGGCAGGAGACAGGGAGGGTGAGGACAACAAGCTGTGAATACGGGAAGAGACAGAAAATCATTGAGAACCTTGCCTTTATGAATCTTTGATGAGAGAGAGTGGGGGTTGGCGGGGGCTTTGCCTCTGGTTAAATCAGAGCATAGCGTGAGTGGTGTGTGTATGACTGCCAACAGAGGTTGAGATAAACAGGACCTGGACCAGGCCCAGACAACTGCAAACCCCGCAGTCGGGAACATTTGTCCTTGCAATTAGTCCCTGTCCTCCCTGTTCATGTTGCAGGTAAGTGGTATTGGTAGCTAGCAAAACAGCTATAGCTATGAGTGCCTAGGAGCCCGGTGAGAGGTGGAAGGTTGAGATGTACCAGGAGTTCTTTGTGTGCAAGTCGAAGGCATCTTCAATATGTAATTATGCAACTGGCAACACCTCGGTTTACCAAAGATTAATCAATCAATCAATCTCTGTACAGGAGGTAGACAAAATAACACAAACACTTCATAAGAAAGGTTGCCATTTCACAATATTTGCCATTATCCTTTAACTGTATATATTTATCATATCCCTGTTGGTTAGTTTTAACTTGTGAGTGCTGTTTTTCTTTCTTCTTATTCAGTTTATCTGTGTTTGTTTATAATTACTGTACCCATGACATATTAATCATCGTGTTGTTTTTGACAGATGCACCTGCACTTTTGGCACAGTTTATGTGGCCTCTCTGTTAGTTCAGTCAGAGACACTTACGTCAAGGAAGTGACCATTTATAGCAAATGGTTACAGTTAGATTTGGCGGAAAAGGCTTTGCTATTTGATGGACCTCTCAATGAATCCAAGGAGTGAAGATTCTACCGAGAGAGCTTATCCCTGTTACACACATGCATGGACATTAAATCTCAGTTAAATCAACAACACAAGATTCTACTGATTCTAATAGCCTTCATTCTCATATGAGAGAGGACCAGTTTAACATATACTAACAAGTCTGGCTTTCTGCCATGATAAATGACATGCAACTATGTGCAAGAAAAACAAACAAACAATGTGATGAGCTGGTATTATGCTGTCCTACACTGCAATTTTCTAATTAACGATGATAAAGTATGATGCAATGTCTTGTAAAGCATACTAGCTTGCAATTAAAGCGTGGGAAGTTGTATTACACACACACACACCCTTGTGGTGTTCCTTCTTTCACTGTTCATTGTTTTACCTTCACACCTGTTCTGACATCTGACATCGGACACATGAAAAGCTGATGATGACTCAGAGGAAGGTTGTTTTAATTAATAATACAAGACATGTTACAACAACTCTCCTTCAAAACTCAGAAACTGCCTTTTAATAGATGTCAAGCAGGTGCCAATTTTCTTTTCAACATGACTTGGGTTATGTTACGAAACAAGCAGAGCAGGATAGTAGCTTTATCTCATCTGCCACCTGTGACAGCTCAGAATTCAGAGTCCTCCAGGAAGCTCGGCTCATGTTAATGTGTCACCAATGAGGCCTTTTGAAGACTTGATTCATCAAGAGGTACTGCCGACTGATTTCTGATCACATAAGAGCTTGGCAATGAGATGAACTGTCATAAGCTGATCAAGTGTTGCCTTGGCTTCCATCTACATCTGTCAGGTTCAAACTTTACACTTCGCTACACATGTTGATCACATATAGCAAAGTACAGGCACGATTTCAAGCTGGTGTTTGGAATAATCTACTTTGGGCTTGAATTAACACAGAATTTCTACTTTCTGGGATCCTGTGATGATGGCAGAGGATTGATTGACACCTAAAGTACTTTTCTCACAGCTTGTAGAGCTGCCATAGCGGTGAACTCATGGCTTCCTATATCCTCAGGAGAAGACAATGGAGAACTATGCCAGGTTTGGGTTTGGTTGTTTATAGGGCAAGCGTGAGTCTAACAGTGCCCCCAGATGGTTCATACATGCTTTGTGCCAGGAATGGAAGCTATAGGTAGGGCGAGTAGTGTGGCTAGAAAAACTATTGCCAAGGAAACAACATCTTCTGACATCAAATGGAGCCTGTGTCTAGCCTTTGTTTGCAGGCAAAGGGAGATGAAATGAGCAGTACTTAGCAGAGCAGCTAACCTGTGGCCATATCTCCTGGACAAATCAATAGAAGTGTCTGAGAGCAGAGCAGAGTGTGCTGGGGGGGAGCTGGAGGGGCTAGCCCTGGCCAGCTGCCCCCAGGCCCCTCCTGGGGGGTACCTCCCTGTCTCTTTGCCCTCCATCTCTTCTGCCTCAGTGCTCCCATCCTGCGACTACTCGATCATACACACACACATGCATGCAACAAGCCCACATATAATCTGGTACAGGCATCCTGTGACATCTTGTAGCGCCATCTATGCTAGGAAGTGCAGCAAGGGATCCACATTGTCTAAAATGTTACACTGCAGATGCAGACTTGTAAAAGCTATATGATATATATATAAGAGCATATACAAGCAAATTCAAACGTGGGCATGTACACACACACACACATACACTGAGACACATTTGTGCACACACTGTTTATCCCCTGATACCCCATAGTACATGGACCACAATATGGACAAGCTGCAAATGGCCTCCCATTGTAGTGGTCTTTCACACAAGAGGGCAGAGGAAGCCGTACCAAATGCACAACAGAACACCTCCCCCCACCTGACCCTAAAGCCCTGGAGAACAGTCAGGCCCTGAGCAACATTAAAAGCAGTACTCCTACAAGCTGCAGGAATCCAACTTAGTAAAAAACAGAGACCCTTCCCCTCATTTGTCCCCCACTTGCTGCTGCCAACTTACTTTCGATCACAGTTAACATCACAGAACAAGAAGTGGAGGGATGGGAGGAGGCGAAACACAAGCCTGCTGCACAATGCACTTGTCTGGCAGCTGCTTGCTCTGACATTTGAGGCCATGGGGACCTTGTTGAAAGAGCAGATGCTCACTGATGTACAGGAACATGGCAACTACACACGTGGTTAAAGCAGAAAAAAATTCTGCACAAACATATGAGAAGAAAAGAACAAGGGGAAAAAGCTGAAGATGGCAGGCTCACGCAGAGATGTGTTGAGTGTAGAAACATGACCACAAATACACAGCAGAGTGGACATGGCACACTGACATGCACATAGATGAAAGAAGACACCATGCAAACAGTGAAACAGATGTGAAATAATCAGAGGTACCCTTATAACAACAATCGCATAAATATTTGCACACTAACAAGCAGATACTGATATATGGAAATTACATGTACATTTGAATACATGTGCACACACATGCACACAATTAAAGGTGTGGTATGCAATTCTGGAGAAATCCAATACTATGACAAATACCATGATATAGAGCAAATGACAATACAGCAAGTAATGTTACTAACGTTAGCTAGGTTGTGGGTTAGCTTAGCTAGGTTGTGGGTTAGCAAACTGTCACTACAGTTGCTGATGCTAAGCTAACAGCCGAGGGCGAGACGGTTTTCCCAGAGCCAGCAAACCAGCTCCAGACAGCGATACTCACAACTCCCCTGCTACAACAACAGCATTTCTTGGAAACTAGAAAGTAAGCTGAATGTCCGTGGGCAAGTCATTTAACGTTACCTGATGCACACATCATGGCCGGAATAGTGTTGTGTGGCTCGGTCCAAGACACTTTGTTTATTTCCCATTTAAAGAGCCAGGGCTGTGTACAAACACCAGAGTTTTTTTTTCATCCACCTTTTCCCCACCTCTAAATGCACACTTCCACACAAGACGTGCACATAAGACTATATAAACAATATTCGTGATATTTGGGATAAAAAAAGACAAATAAACACATTTCCACTATCCCAATGGAGAGATAGAGAACAAGCTGCCCCAACTTCCAGGCATTACAATATAAACACATAAACCAACCTATATGCAACTTTTATACTGACCTACTGTATATACTCACCTTGTAAGCGCTACCATGGGATATCTTGTTTTTATGCCAACAATGTAATTCAGCTTGCTACACCTTGAGTGACAACATGTTTCTTGGATACTGGTAACAATCACTGATATGAATTAACAGGAAAGAACAGAATTCAATTGTTAGGCAGAAAGCCAAGAAAAGATTAGTGTAGAGGGAGATGGAGAAAAAAGAAGAGACACAGCAAATAAGGAGTGATGGAAAGATGAGATGGGAGGAAAACAGATGAAAACAAAAGAGAGAAACACAAGACGTAAAATGCAAAGTGGGAGAGGTACAGAGCAGGCAGCATCATGGTGCATCTCCGGCAGAGAGGAATTAGTTTCCGCAGAGGACCGCAGGCAGCGTTATGGAAATGGGTGGCTGGCAGCTTCTTTGGCTGACTGTAAACAGGATCTTGGTAAGGCATACAGCCTCTGGTGAGGCCCACAGAGCCTGGCATCATCGCAATGCTTTGTCAAGCTTGCAATACTCCCACGGTCCCTCCTTCTATCTGTCTGGTTCCTTTGCTTCAACCTGCCCAAACTCCACTCGTGAGTAATTTATGAAGCGGGTGGGGGTGGTTTCGGAAGTGGTTCGTGCACATCCTGACACCAAATACATGACATGTTCCACATGTCTTTCCACTAAACTACAAAGAGCCCTTTTGTCTCTACAAAGAAAAAGAAACACCAAAAAGTAGATGAGGTGTTCGGGGTTCACTTTGTGAACTGCTGTGAACCAGGTAGTTAATAGCAACCCCAGTTAAGAGGTTAAACCAGAATTAAAGTAGCTCTCTGTGCTAATGGTTAGCTTAAGCCCTAATTACGCTGTTTATTCAAGGAATATGACATTATCTGGCAGCATTGTCTTGGTTATCTGGCAGCATTGTCCTCTGGTTATGCCAGAAGGTACAGAAGTGATACACTGCCAAGTGACTAGAAGAAAAGCAGGCCAAAAGAATAGCAAGGAGTTAACAGACCTTGACCATAAAAAAGCACAATCAGTGCACTCAGAAATTCTGTAAATGACTTTAGTAGGGTTTAAACAGGCCATCAAACAAAATCCACTTTGCAGGTGTTCCCACCACTATAACTATGTCTTACCTCATTGCCTATAAATCTATTCCTTGGTCAATTCAAACTCCAAGTGTCACATTTTGTGTGTATGTGTGTTAGCCCTATATGTACAGGTGTAAGTGTGTCTACGGCTACTACGTCTACAGCTGTAGCTAGCACAATCGCAGAAGGCCTGCATTATCTTTGCCATGCTGCAATACAAAGTGCAGTGGCGTAATGCGAGTTCTTACACAAAAGTAAACAACTTCATCTTGTCTCTGAAATATGTTTCACTGCGACTGTGCAAAGCTGCCCATCGACACAGCCGTCTCGGGTTGAAGGAGCGTCTCCTAATTAATGAGAGAGCGAGAGAGAGAGAGTCAAAGAGAGAGAAAGTCTCTCTTCCACAGTTCTCCTTCAAACAAACACTTCCTACGGGACCCCATTGTTTGGACTGAGGCATCATGGGTAGCCTTATTTACAGATTTTAATTGCTCTGGTGATCTGTGGGTAAAACACCCTGTCGTAATCACCTCACAATAGAATTGTTACTCTTTCTGACAATTGTAATAAAATGCTCTACAGCGTCCAGGGGAAAATGAGGAGGAGGAAACAGAGAAGGGCAGAGAAAAAGAAACACAGATGGTAGGCGATGTAAAGAAAAGAAAACAGGAAAAATAGAGAAAAAATAACTAAGGAGAAAATATTTTGGATGCAAATCTTCTCAGCGAGAGGAACTAATCCGAGCGGGCGGGAAGCAGGGATGAGGATGGGACTGTTGTCCAAGGAAATGATTGCTCTCCCACCTCAAAGTGACAACCATGAGAAGCTCACCCTTCCTGGACCCCCGAAGCGGAACCGCAGAGGAGACATGCGCTGCTACCATCACACAACACACACACACACACCTACACACACAGACAGATTGGGAATGAGGAGGTAGGTCACCTACAGGAAGTGATTAGTGTCATCAGGTAGAGGTATGAACATGGGACTGTCAACTGCAGCTGTCCCTGATCTGGGAGGAGCTGGCAAAACTAGCTCTCATGTACTTTCATACTGCTTTCAAAGAGGTGGTAAAACAGGGATAAAATCAGTTCATTTCAAATAGGCAGCTACATTCTACATATAATGAGTCACCAGAAAAACTGAAACACCCGTACAATGTAATGCAGTGGAATACAACAGCCATGCAATAAACACTACCTTACTTGAAATGCTCAGTTTTTGTTGAGATGACTACAAGTTTGTTTGTTCACTCAATGCAATGGTACAATTTGAGGCTGTACTTTGTGGTAGTGTTGTGTTGGACTACACTGCATACACTGAAAGGTGTTTCTAATATTTTGTTCACTTCATTTACATATATTGAAGGAAAATATTAGAAACCATCAACCATTAATTACCATCAACTAAAATCCAATTCAATAACACCAAAAACTCACTGTCTGACATACTGTTAAAACATAAAATAAAGTATTTCAGTTTCAAAATGGTTGTATTTATTAATTACAATATTCTGTGTGTATTACAATGAGTCTGGTCAATCCGTCTGTGGCACCTAGATATGGATAGATTGATCTTTTCTTTAACTGTAATTTATTAGCTGCACAGGAAGACGTTTCAAAATGATGCATATCATTTTGTACAGCACTGAAAAGATGCCGACACCCCACTGCAGTCTGTTCGTTTCTGCTGGGACGAAGAGTAGCAGCTCCTCTACTCGGTGAAAGAGTCTGTTTTACTTAAGTGTGTCAAACTCTATCCCATTATTATGCCTGCTGATAAAGGTAATACAAACACCCTGTGCATCAAAGGTCCATGAAAAATTAAACAGCCAATCAGCTGGCAGTTATTCTCTTTAATCTCCTGGAGGCAGCCAATGGGGATGTGCCTCCGGTGGTGGTGGCCTGGAAGGGATTCATGCCTTCGGTTCTGCACATTCCACAATCCAAACACTTACTTTGCATTATGCTCAGCTCAGGCTAAAATAAAGTACAGGCAAACTTTCTAAACTCTTTTACTTTTCCTTATTTGTGAAAATACACCATCTTGAGTATTGATATATTAAAGCCAGATAAGTCAATTTGCCTTTGTTTCTCCTAGACTATGGATTGTTTAAAGACATTTCAACTGGACACGAAGACACCCTGTTCATGTTCCAAAGGAGTTGATCAATTGCTCATTTAAAGCAGCAGGATGTGGTGCCATGGTGTTTAGAGGAGGTAATGTTTATTGTGTTACAATCAGAGCTTAAGACTTTTGAGTGTATGCCGTTGATCTCTAGTTGTCAATGCCCTCTGTCAAAATTTCTTACAAAGTATTGACTACTTTGTTATGGATTACAACAGATGCAGACCAGCAGCTACAAAAATCACGTATTACAGCTACAACATGAAAATAGGAAATTGATGATCTAAACTGCCTGGTGCTGCCAGACGTGATGCTATAATTAGAAAGTCTTTAGCAAGTCACCTGCTCCGTGATATAAGAAACAAATTCCTCAAAAAGCTGTGTGCCATATTGCACCTGAGGTGACCTAAAAAACAAAATGACTGACACTGGAGGTTATTTGGACCATCTTACTTGGTCTGGTGTTTCTGTGGCTGTGGCTCGACCCACCAGTTTGAGTCCTGTCACTCCTGTCCACACAATCCTCACAAACACCAACTCCATCCCTGCCTAATCGATGGGCGTGTGGAGCGGCTCAATGCCAATGATTCTCCCCTGATCTTAATTAGAGAAACACATCAGATACAAACGACATCTCAAATCAATCGACAAGTACGGGGTGAGGGGACTGGGGTTGTATACCGAGACAACTTTCATTCTCTTTTCCACAACATGACTTTAAATCCAGGTCCCAAATCCTATATTTCAACTATACAGCTCTGAGGCCTCATATGCAATGTAAGCAGCCCCATGCCAAGGATTTCTCTGGATTTCAAATTAGTCAGAAACTTGCACAACATACAGTAATTACGAAACAGAGTTCCTAAATGTGATGATGAAATATTGATGGAGAGATGCTATCCAGTCTATCTCTGACTTCTCCACTCTATGTTCTTTCCTTTACTCGTCATCTCCATTTTCCACTCCATCTCTTTTCCACTCTATCATGGCAGATGGATGGATGGTGGCGTAAAGGCAGAAACAGGCTGACAGGCTCCTTAGCCGCATGGCTGAGTGTATAACTAGCAACATTAGTGAACACCTACACCCAAGGAGCCCATCAAAGACAAGGGTATTTAGTGGGGTGTCTAGGGACACACACACACACACGCACAAGGGACACACACACATACACACACACACAAACAAAGAGATACACCTGTGTACCAAATGCTAATACACACATGCTCATTTTATTGGCATTGATGTACTCAAATATGTAAGCATGTATGTTCACACACACTGATATGTTGCAAAGGTACACACACACACACACACACACACATACCGCTAAGGGAGTCAATAGTGCTGATTTTCCTTGTCAGCTCCTCGGCAGGCACTGGTTTAAAGAGACATCAATCTGTGATGTCAGCACTTACCTAATGAACCCTCTCAGATCGATGAAAGCACTGGTCCGCTACACAGCCTGCCTTCACTGCCTGGCCTGCTTTTATGTATACTCTGACTCTTTTGGGATCTATGCTGGACCACAACGTGTCCAGGTGTGTGTCCATGTGTGCAAGCAGCTTCCTGGATAAATGTGTGCTGATGTACCCATTTCTTTTGCGTGTGTCTGTGTGTTTACAAAAGTACTGTAAATGTGTACAGTACTAATAGTACACCTGATCAAAGGATTCTGTGAGTGTTTGTGTATAAATGTAATTGCACAACTATGCAGACGTAGGTAATAGTATGATTATTTGCGCACTTACTGTGCACTCCTTGTTTGCATTTCTGTCATACTTGCCCTATGTGCTGGAGTGTGAGTGTGTGTGTGTGTGTGTGTGTGTGTATGCATATGTATTTACCTATGTCTGAGTGTGTGAATATGTACAGCTGATTTTACGAAAGGTTACGAAAACAGGTTATGTGTTTATGCAGCATATCTATGGTAAGCATAATTATGTGTTGGTGTATTTGTAGTGTCTAAATGTGCCTATGAATACTTGAGCATATGTCGGAAAAGTCCAAAAAAAAAAAAAAAAAAACTGATTGGGTTGCATTGTGTATACATTTGCAACAATTGTCTGTATCTGTTTTTATGCATACACATGTGCCAGTCCAACAAAACAGCACCTGGCCATCTCTGTACCTAAACCTGTACTGATGTCCCTTTTCTCCCAAAACGCATCCATTTATAGGCTGACTGGCGATGGCAATGGCTATGGAGGTGGCAGCAGCGTAAGATGCTGTACAATTAGATTAGTTCCATTTCCTTTGATCGGCCTCATCTTGCATGTGACACTTCAAATGCAGGAGCCTTCCTGCGCCACTTAATTGACCAGAATAAACATATTATATTGTGATAAGTGTCGCGATTGTAACAAATTGTACGGCGTGACTGACACAAATCATGGCATTAGCCTTGCCTCTCTTATCGGCGGCTTCCTCGTGCCTTTTCAATAAACAATCTAGTAGACGGAAAGAGAGAGAAAGGCAGAGCAAGGGAGAGAGAAAAGGAGAGAGGGAGGGATTGATGGTGGGTGAGGTGAACGGGAGTGCTGTGGCCACGATCTAACGTTTACCCACTTAACCATTCAAAAAGTCATCTTCTTCCATCAGAGCCTCACTCGGCGCTGCATGAGAAACATTATCTTTCCACAGGAGCTATCATTCACAGATGGCTTCCCCCTTCTCAGCAACCTGCCACCATGCATTTCCAACACTGGATATTGTGTATGTGTGTGTTTGTGTGTCTTTTAGTGTGTATATGCCTATTGGTATGGGCATGATGTAGGAAGTTGGGAGGAGAAGAAAGAGAAGAAAGGGAAGAAAACTAGAGGGAGAGGGCATGTTTGTATGTGGATTTTTTTGTATGTTCATATTTATGTGTGCAGCTATGAGCGTAGAGGTTTGAAGGGAGAGAGGGAAGGGATGAAGAGAACTGCTGGAAGCATGTGGGGTGGGGGGCTGACGTGTTAATCAGTGAATCAGCGTCCATCCACTAATGTCTGCCAGTGTAAATAAGGCCCTCATCTCCTGCCGTCACATACGCTGGCTTTACAGCCCATTAGGCCCGAGCTGGCTGGCTGAGGCGGCCCACCGCTCGCTGGAGACTCATTTACGTGTCTATAGGCATCTGTGGCTGGTGATAGGGAGCCCACGTGAAATTAATGGGACTATGGGTGCCGCCAGCTAGCCAGCCAGCCAGCCAGCCAGCCAGCCAGCTCTCCTGTGCCCACACACACACACTCTTTACACACACCAATCACCAGCATGTACGCTTGAATGCATGAGCTCGCACACCTACATGTGCATGCACACACACACAGACAGAGGCCCAGACACACACACACGATGCAGTGGTTTTTATGCATGCTGGGTAAACTAACCTTTGCAGTAAAGATTTAGCAGCTTTATTAGTTTAGGAAATGGCTGTAATTAAGGATAATTCATAATGGCTGCTTCTCCCCTCTCTGTGGTATTAAAAGGGGGCTGGCCTAATTTAGACTGCTTGCGTTTGTGCACTAAGGCAGTAAAATGGGTGGGGTGGGGGAAATACATAGAGACATAGAGGCATAGAGAACGAGAGGGAGGCCTCTGCAAGGTTCAGATATACTGTATGGTCAACATGCCAGCTGAGGGTTATCCCACAGAGCACTGTGTATACTTTACAAATTAGCTGAATCGATTTTGTTCATTTAACAACAGCAATAGGGGACAGCTCTTGTGTAATCACAGATGTTATGACACTCAATCTCAGGGCACTCCAATCCAATACAATGAGACACAAATGTATCAGTACCAGGTGGCCAGGCAGCCAGGGCAGAGAAACAGGGTGGGCACATTCCCTAGGCTCCAGAGAAGAGGTGTTCATCTGGGTTGAGCGCACCTTCTTTACCCCTCCCCCACCGGAGGTGAGGCACGAAACCAGAGGATAGGATCAATAAGTCCACAGATGCTGCCAGCTCCTTTCACTCATTACCACTGATTAATAATAGAGGACAGCTCCCAACCTCCTCAAGATTCTGGTCCTCTCTGAATGTGCACACATACAGAGACACAAATGCAACACACAGGAAAAGAAGCTAGTGCAGGAATATGAGGGCAGGAGTCACATCTCAGGTGTCATAAATACATTTTATCACTGACCTCCTATTGTCAAGGAACAACAACTACAGTTAGTGTTGCATCTAACGGGAGAGATATAAGATGCTGGAGCATTTTGTTCAACATGCCCAACTCGCAGAGAACCACGAAAAAGCAAATTAGTCTTCCCACTCTCTCAAAATAAGGGCAACATTAAGTCTGAGCAATGGAAACGAAAACAACTTTCCGCCCAGTTCTGAAAATTCCACTCCGAAGGCGCTTCAGTTTTGGCTTAACACCATCTTCTACAGTAGACCTTTCACCTTCTTTAGTGCTAGAGGTGAGCACTGACCATCAGCCCAAAGACAAAGACAAAAAAACCCAGCAGCTTAAAGCTACACCCAATCAATTATGGAGTAGCAACCTGTCCAAAATGTGATTTCCACACTGTCTGCCGCATCTTTCACACCATTATCGATTACGTTCGCTTGTAACGTTTTCTGTTAATTCTGTTCACCCACATAAAATCTATATGTGTGCATTTCAAAGCAGGCATCTGTGCCGAGCAGGGGCTGCCTCAGTTCTGCAGGCCAGACAATCACTGTCAATCTACCTAATGACCAAGTGTCTGCTGATGCATGCTAGTGAAGTGGGGAGAGTCCCCGGGTGCAACATGAAGCAGAATGGAGAGCATCCCCTGCTTCTCAAAGTGTTGAAAGGGCGTGTAACCCCCCCCCCCCTGCTGGAGCTTTCCCAAAGCTTCTCACTTTCCTCTGTAACTTTAGTTTAGATCAAAGAGAATGGGGCCCTTAAGTAGAAGTAGTACAGATCAACTAGGGTTGGGGTGAGTCACATAAGGATGCAGGGGGAAAGATGAATGATAGAGTATTCTGTCAGAGTGCGATTCCTTGGCTAACGAAAGTGTGTTTTAACAATGTATGGCACAAGAAAATCCTCCCTGAAGGATTAGGTTCAGTGAGGAAAGAGCAAAGGATGAGGGGGGAGCAGGAAGTTGCAAAACAAGGGGGCCTGATGCTCCTGCTGTAAAACCCTGCCCCCTCTTCATTCCTGTGAGCGCTATCGCAGAAGGTGGTGGCTCTGTCCGGTACATCAGCCTAAGGATGTAGGAGATTGAATCAGATCTGCCGGTTCTCTGGTCGTTTCAGCAGCAAAATAAATGACAAGGCAAGTGCTGGGGGAGAGAGAGTGAGGGCAGCCCAAAGGTGTGACCCCACTGATGGGATGAGAGGCAGTCCAGACCTGCCAGACGCACTATTAGAATCTTAGACAGAGATGGGAGATGGAGAGAGAGGAAGAGATAGTGGGGGCCCGGTGTCACTTTATCAAATTCCTCCCTGGCACATGGTAACAGAGGTCAGGGGAAGAAAAGCATGGGGGCAGAGTGTAAAGCTGAGTGAAAACACAGTGCTGCTCTAATACCTTTCATAAAGAGAAAAGCCTCCTCATCCGCCAGCCATGATTAAATATAACCTGAGTGCTGGAAAACTAACCCCCACTACCCCGCCAAGGCCTAAGTTTGTGTGTGCATGTGTGCGTGTTTGTACACTCATGGGGTGAGGAGGGTAAAAGCAATTTGTGGAGAACTTGTTGGGTGAGTGGAGTGTGTTTTTGTGGCACCAGGGAGAGAGCGGAGGGAGAAATGGGTGCTGGATGTGCACATCCTGGCCTGCAAATGTGTTAGACTGCTGGTCGCTTGAAATTAATGCTGTCATCAGCAGCTGGACGAGAAGAGTTAGGTTGAGACTATGTAACATCAAACATGCTGAACAGCGGCGACTGTGGTCACATGTGGCAATTTCAGGATAATTACCCTTCATTTTCTAAGATTCTATTGAGTCTGTTGCTTTAAAGTCATCATTAGGTAACCTGAGGCCCGTTTCACCAGTTTTTCAACATGCAAGCTGCAATTTGCAACATGAGATCATTTCCTCTCCTGTTTATCTTGACATGCTTCTTTAATCAAAACAAATTTACCACCTGTACTTGTGCATGTGAGAGCCTCGCACAACTTTATCTGCAACTTGTGAGCAACAATCATTTGTGAAACGTGACATTGCCACCATTTGTGATCTAGCATGTAAATAGTATTTTTGTGAAAAGGGCCCCAGGCTGAGAGCGAGTAGAAGGCCCACAAGCAGGAAACCACAAGCATGTCTCTTGTAAGGTAGGGTGTGTTCACGTTTTGCCAAAACATGTTGTAGCACAGGTAGAGAAGTCAGTGACCTGCCTCAGTAATGTCACTTAAATATCAATATCTAGCTTATGTTTGCTAATGTTAGCTAGCATTAGCCACCATGGGCTACTGGTCATACCAGACCAAGTAAGGCTATAGCAGCAAAGTCTCTGAGTATTTGAATTCAGTGTGGGTGCATCTATTTGCTTATGAATTAAACTTTTCATTTGTAAGAGGAAAATTGTGTTATTTTTTTCTTTCAAAAGTTACATAGCCGGGCTTTCAAGACCGGGAGCAAAGTGGACTTGTACCCCGGTGGAGCCAGTTAATTTATATAAAAGTTGTGGAGAGCTACGGTACAAAGGGCACACTGTTTAGATAGGGACTGTCCCAAAATTCAAAGATCACAGATTCATTGTCCACAAAGCCAATTTGTACATCCATTCAAAACTTACATGACTCTGAATGCCTCCTGACATCTGACCCCACCACTGAAATACACGTTTGTCTGAGACAAGTACATGAACAATTTGAATTTTCTTCTATGTGCAATGCACCAAAAGACAGGTTTGCAAATTTACAAAAGGAAGACTACACCGTTAACACTCGGATATGAGGACCCAGTATAAACAATAACCTTATTTTATATACCCCTATTTGGTCCTCAGAGATAGAGAGAAATTGGGCCATCAGTGTCACTCAGAGACCCAATGTGGAGGCTTGTTTTCTTGATCTAATAGAAGGTAATGAGCCAGAGAGCAGGGCTAGGCCTTCTCTACCACAGAGCAGGCCTCTGGGGGCTACTCCACCCCTGACAGCAGCAGTGGTCGTGGCAGTGCAATAAGAATAAACACATGCGGGCGAGGAGTCTATTTGGCTGAGAGTGATGGCTAGCTTGTTGCTTATCCCAGCCCAATAAATCTCCATACAGGGCAGAGAGATGAGCGCCGCTTATCTCATCAGCCTCGCGACTGATGCCTCTGACCGAGTGCCGCCGCTCAGACCCCTGATTTATCATGAACAGGGGAGGGGAGAAGTTCTTCACCGTAGTAAAGCTAAAATAGAGAGAGCGAGAATGGGAGAGGGATACAGCGAGAGATGCAAAGAAAGGGAGGGAGGGAGAAAATTAAATAAAAAGGGGGAGAAAAATAGACATATTGAAAAGCAGAGGGCAAAGGGAGATAATGCAGAAATATAGAGAGCAAACAGAAAGGTTTTCAAGGGAAAACATGGAGGCTTTGGCGTGAGGCGACGCAATAAACTAAAAATAAAACTCCCATACCTGAGGAGGAGAGTGGAGTGTGGGGGTAAATGTCACCATCTCCACGTCAGGGGGTGTTGGTGAGGGGAATTGCACTTGATGGCTGGATTCTGTGGGATTCAGCAGTTTTTTCATGGCAAGGAAGGAGGATAGTAAGGGACACCAGGCTACTATATTTGAAGCACTTCCCTTATAGGGAAAAATGCCCTTTTCCTGACTGATGCTGGTAGGACGCATACTTGGACCATGCTCTCAAGGGCTGCTCATTATAAAATAGACTTGTGTGCAGTGAAGCTGGTTGTTTAAGGCACTTGTATAACTTATACATACATTAAATCCACTATACATGCTGCATGAAGCAAAGTTCATTTTTGGTACTTGGGAATTAAAACCACTGATGCCATCTTAGAATATCACACATATGGAGTATTAGCATTGTAGTCTCCTTAATATCTTCACTCAGCCTCCAAAAACATGAGTTTCAGTATGACAAAACTTCAACACTAGGGATGACACTGTGCCCCTAATCTGCCCACCAGCTCCACAATGTGATGAATAGTTTGGCCCGGTAACACCCACAGATTAACCCAATGAGAGGTTTTTAGTAGTGTGTGAGCTGAGGGCCCGAGGATGAAGAGAGTGTGTGTGTTGGTTGTAGGAGTTGGCAGTGGTGGCGGGGGTGTTAGTTTAGGGTGGGAGGGACAATAAAGAGGAGCGAGAGGGACCGGGAGAATTATGTCAGTGTGATTGTCAATCATGGGTGGCGGGCAGATGGCGAAAGTCAAAGACGGCAAGCCAGAGGGGGGGGCCTGTGCGCTGCTCTCTCTCATTTTACCTCGCTCACTCCCTCTCTCTCCATCTTGTGGCCATATGAATTAGTGTGGTGAGAGGAGAGAATGAAGAAGGTGGGAGGGGAGGATGGGGAGTGACGGGAAACAGACGGGTATAATATTCTCATCACTCTTCACTCGGCAGTCGCTGGTGAGGAGCGTGGCCCAGGGCACTCAGCGGCCCAGTCAGCCGCCTCGCAGACCTAGCAAATATTCCTAAACCTCAATTTTTCATATTTCCCTGTATGCATAAGGAGATGAAAAATCATCCAATCATTTGTATTGTCTGACTGAGGTTATACACAAATATTAGTTTATCTACCGCACCTAAGATTGCCTCCCTAAGCAAGACGGATTGGTCTTTTGGAATGGGCAATATTCCCCGGGAACATATTCAGTCCATCTTTTATGTGCTGCAATTCACAGAGCAGCAGGTATGAGTTCCATCCCCAGACAGGCTCGATAAAGCTAAACACCCAATAGAGACACCGCTTATTATATACAATACTCTTTAATTGCCAGACAATTTGCAGCTGGGTAAAATTTATAGTTTTCAAAACTAATTTCATGCAAAGAGGGTTGACACCTAATATTCATATTTATTCTCTGCACATTTACTGAACACTTATCTAAAATGATTATTAAAGCAAAACAAGCAAAGGAATCAATTTGACTTGAGAGTGGGGCGAAAAAAGAGGAAAAAAACTCTTCAAATCACAGCCTCAATTGATTTCCGTTACCTCTTCTGTGAACTAAAGAGTGTCTGGTCGTCTGCTCCGAGAGAGTGAGAAAGGAAGAAAGTGAGAAAAATGAAAGGAGGAGGGGGTGTGAAGAAGAGTTCTGGGTCAGAAATCACTGGGTGATTATTCACCACTCAGCCATGTGTAAAACTCATTAGACAATGCGTAATGCCTTTAATCAAATCAATGGCACAAGCAACTCCAAACTGATAGCTCCCATCAAAACTTAGATAAAGCATGGCAAATTTCTCATTTACTTATAAAAAATAAGTGAAGACAGGGGAATTATCCCCAAAATGGGCCTAATTGTTCTCTGTCTTCAAATCAATACTGTGGTGGGAAATAAATAAATAAATAGATAAATAACAAAAGTTAAGTGCGAGACCAATATGGAAAGAGGGCTAAGGGAGTGGGAGAGAGAGAGCAAATAATATAAAATCTTTTCTATCAGTAAGATATAGCATTTCAGGCAAAAGTGACAGAAATGCTATGTAAAAACACTTAGAACATACAAAAACGTTCACTTAGCAATGTGAAGTACAGCCAAACATTGTAACTAATCATCTCTAAAGCAGGAAAAATTAAACTGGGAAAAAACGGTGAAACTGTACGATGACGACTGGCAAGGGGTAATACTTTTCTCACCTTCTCTTTTTCCTGCTCTTCTCCAGCGAGCTTTGAGGTGGTGACAGACTAGGAAGCGGTTGGGCAGGGGTGTTGTGGGTAATTAGGCGGGTGGAGGTACAGATGTTGAGCTGTGGAGGACCCTTACCGGGACACTGAGAAGCACTGGAGCATAAATAACCCTGCATCTGCCTCTCTCTGCCAGCTCTAAGTACCTTTCTTTGTTAGGGTATGGGTCTTCATTTTTTACTGTTGACAGGCAATGTTATTTCAGTTATTTGGTGGCATCTGGTTAGGCTGGGTGTGAGAGAAAGGGAGTAAGAAAAAAAAACGCTAACACACACACACACAGAGGACACACTTTAATTAATTGCAGGGAGATTACATGGTCTTCCAACCGTGTAGTTTGTCATCAGAGCCCATTACACACTTCTATTAGATGTTTCTTCACAGTGTCAAGTGTAATTTGAAGGAGAGTCTTGGTGGAGGATCTCTAAGTACAGTGAAAGGCCTAATCGGGACGACTAAGGTTCATCTCAACTGAGGCAAAAATAACAAACTCTGCCATACCTCAATTAGCAGAAAGCAATGTGTAAACAAATAAGTCTTATTGGAGCGGTGCCTATTTCATGGTGTGTCACTCACTCATGCTGGAGACATGGGGCTGTGGTTGTCTCCAGGCCTGGCGCTGGTCTGCCTCTGTTGCCCTAGTGCCATTGCTCTTCATTTCAGTGGGAGAAGCTTTATTTTCATTGCCAAGCAATGAAGTGTCTTTGTATGACTGCGGAGCACACCACAATCAATCTTACACCAGCGGAGTTAACAGGACAGAAACCAATGCAGCCGTTACTCGGCACAGAACATTACCAGTGTATGGACTCATTATTCATCAGAGGCTCCATTAGACACCGCTCACTACGCTGCCACACTGGATATGAGACAGACAGACAGCAAGTCAATGCTGTGTCACACACAACACTGCCCACAGTGGAACAACACAGTAGAAGAATCATGCACAGGATACTATTGTATGCACTGCAGCTGCAACACCAGAAAACTCACCATTCACATGTTTGTTTCTCTTGTTAAATTGAGGGTTGGTAAAATTTCATGACTTTATGCTACTGCAAACCCTTCAACAATGTATATTTTTAAAATGCAAGAAGCCAGTTTTAAAGTAAAACTGATGTACTTGCTATTTTCTTTTAATTAGATGGCAACCATATAATGTGGTTCCTGGTTTACTAAAATTCCCCAGTATACTGTCACCGTTTTGCAGGCACATTCCTGTGTCCCATGCCATGTACCCACAAAGAAATGTGTATGACAGACTGTGTGCCTTCCTGTGCCGCCACCACAGTTGGTAAAGTAACTAATGACACAGCAGTTAATGGTCAACATTAGGGAAGAAGGAATAATAGACTATAATCCATACATCAGCCTCATAACCCCAGCTCTAATTGGCCACACATACTGTGTAAACTAGGAGGAACGCACATGACTTCAGTCGCAGCATCACCTACAAGATTTTACAACATCAGACAGCAGTTAAAAGTGGTGGGGAGACAGCCAGGGAGAGCTGGCTGCTGAGGAGAACCAAGGTGGCAGCACAGAACACATCAGCAGTCCCTTATAAGCCTGTCTGCTTCTTCCTCCACCTCGCTGTCACCGCTACAACCATAACCATCCCCTGCCATCACTGCCAGTGGGGCCTGGGACAGCTGCTCACCAGAACAACCCCAACACACACACACAGCCCAGCCTACTGTACAACTACAACCAGGCACTGGGACCCATGGTAATTGGGCTTTCTCACTCCAGCCGCCAACAACAAGCAATGGCACATTCCTGTCTTGCCACAATGGCAGTTAAGAAATGGCAGAATAAAAGACAGCACAAACAAACATCCCAGAGGACCCAGGCTGCAACATTCAGATGGTTGCAAACCAAGCGATAAACACTAGCTCGGGAACAGAAGACCAGAACATGGTCAGGAAAACAGGAAGCACTCCCGCAAACAGGAAGTGACACGGGCCCTCTCATCTAGATCCTCTAGCTCAATAACGTGTGGGGAAAATAAAAAGAAAAGCTAATGAGAACAGCAAAGACATAGGTATGGCTGTTTACAAGTGTCTGCCTTCAATTTGAGAGGGAACTGAAATGGAAATTGAGGACAAACAATCAATGCCTCATTATAATCTCACATCATGTACGCAGGCTTGTTTTTATACCCCTGTCAGTTTATTGTGAGAGACTAATTTTGGCTTGTGTTTGTTATTCTACCGCTATTACAGGCTGATGTGTCCTCATTCTTAATTTCTGTCCCAGTTACTTTTTTTGCTTTCTTGTTTATATTCTGCTCAAATGTTTCCCGTCGTACTTTGAATCTACTTTGCATCTTCAGCAGGATCCATGTGAGTCCCCCAACAGTGAAATAGTTAAGTGGATGACATACCTCTCTCACGCTTTATCTGCAACATTATCTTTTTATTCTCATTTTTCTCCCAAGGCAGGGGGGAGTGTTGATGTCTGTTAACTCAACTCCTACTCTCAGTCAAACCTGCAATTACTGCCTTGTCTATCTCTACCTTAAACATTGCTTAACAAGAAAAATATGCCAATACGCCGCAAACGCTTTCATTTGGGCTCTGAAATTAAACAAGCTGCTCGGAGCCATGTTGTAAATTACCCTGAGGAATGTGCAACTGGGCGCAGACACAAAGAGCACATCACATAGACTCCCTCAATAGCAGAGCACTTATAATTTGTAACATTTTAGAAATATATATTATTTTTCAACCTGTTCTTTTGTCCCAGTGGCCCTCTCTGGCCTCAGGGTTGAGCGGTTATCTGATTAGTGTGTCATGTCAGAGATTTGTCACAAAGCCATAACATACACTTTGGCTTTCCAAAGGAGCAGAGGCACTCCCTTGGCATGTGAAGACATGGCCACATATAGACGCTAATGTGCCGAGTAGCTCAACTGCTTATTGTCTGTCCGTCTCTCCGTGACACTGTACAATGCCATCATTAATAGTGCATTACATACTGTATGTGTATGTATGTATGTATGTATGTATGTATGTATGTATGTGTGTTTTATGTATGTGTGGGTCATTTTTTACTGACCAAAACATTATGTGCAATTGCATCCATCCATTCACAACTTTTTCAAATGATATCAATGTACAAATAAATTTAAAACGTGCATAAATGTAACATATTTAATTCAACCTTAGTAATCACTAAGGTAAGTAACAAGGCAACCTGAAAAATAGTCAATTATTATTTATTTTTATTTTAATTGTTAGTTTTCTTGTGCTATAGAATGAGATGGATGGATGGAAATAATCTTTGACTCTGAAAATAAAATAGTGTCTCATTATGCACAGAATACTTGGTGAACAAATTTTCAATATGTGCAAAAATATGAATTCAACTTTCAAAGGCACATCACTTGGCAGCATATTTGTACCATGCTATCCCTACAATTTATGTTTCCCACAACTCTGATGGACATAGTGCGCTGCACATATAAAAATGAACCTTAACCCTTGCAATTAGATTCAGCCTCTGCTAGGCTGGCCAGTAACTTGGCAACACCACCCGCCACAATTAATTTTAACCCACATTTGGTGGGTTGGTGGGTGGTAATTTTAAGTCCTGCACACTCATGACCACTAGCACCTGAGGGCAGGACTGAGCCCTAAACAGGCCTTAATACCTGGCTCAGTGTCCCGCCCGAGGCTGCTGTCAGTGCATGACGGATCAGACACACCTGATGGCTCTATCTCTAACAAGCATCTCTGAATCCTCATCAGAGGACTTACTGAATTGTGATTAATTCCCTCCAACATTGCTGACAGACAAGGTGCTTCATCTGTCGCTGTTCACTTGCCTGGCTGGGCCCCGAGCAAAAACAGACAGGCAGAGATGGCGCGATACAGACAAAGAGAAAAAGAAGGTGTTATGCAGTTTAGCTGCTGGTAAAACAAATAATATTGAGAGCAGCGTACTGTAAAGGAAGAAGAACAAAGAGCGTGAGCGATCTATTGGCAAACCTTTCATTTAACAAAGGGAGTACTGTGAGACCATCAGATGAGAGAGAAAGATGTAGCACAAGAGAGAAAGAAATATGGAGCAGTAAAGAAGAATGACAAGAACAGAGCAGGAGGCAAAATAAAGAAAATGGCAGGCAAACAACAAAGGGATTATTGGTGAGACATGACGCGACAGGGAGATGTTCGTCATGCGGTAAGTGGGGGAGACAAAGACAATCAGCTACTGACACCTTTATACTTTAATTGCCAAAATAAGAAATTAGTGCAGGCTCTTTGTGTTTTCTCTTGAGAAAGAGGGGCCAGACAATGAGCAGTCACAGCCAAAAACACGCATATCATGAGGACATGTGACGGGATGTCAAAGTGGAAGCCTCGATCTCAAGCTTATGTGCCATACACACAGTCTACGTATGGGCATTGTAAGTGTGATATCAGCCCTCTCTATCGAATTTGCATGGATTTCAAATAACACTTCACGCAGCTTTAAATATCAAGATCAACACTTACGGTTAGTTTGCATATTAGCGGTCATAACAGATTAGTGCTTACTAATCGTTTCCAGGTAGTGATGTGCATGTTGTGCTCGATTAGAAGTAGGGAGGTTGGGAGTATCCGGTGCTTTGGTGGTTGGTCTCCAAGGCTGAAATGGAGTAAAGCCGAATCAATGCTAGCTGCTTCACCCCTGTCATCACTGATATCATAAGAAAGTGCTAATTAACTTACTGCAACCTCTGGAACAGCTCTGACCAGAGGGCTAATGTAGCCTAATCGCGTGTGGGGCCCTGTGCTTACTTCCCCAGGACTTTCTCCCTTCCCAGTCAGAGTTAATCGATTGTAAACTGCAGCTGGGGTCACGGCAGCCCACAACTTCCCCTGCTGACCCTTCCACACCCCCGGGCAGGACCTTAATGGAGCCATGCTCCCCAGAAATCAATACTCAAACTGGGCATGGATCACTATATGAGCCCCCTCCTGATGGGATCTGACAATAGGGCTGAGCTTTGAATATCTAAATACAAGAAGCAGTTACTAGAATTTATAGGCTACTGCCTGAAATTTTTTCCCCTCTCCAACCGACTTTGTAAAGCCATTCCAGAAAAGGATAAATGGAGCTGCAGCAAATATGAACAGCAAAAAATTAGATGGCACATTTTCTCCTCTAATTCGATTTGCTGTTTTTTACAATCCAGGAGCTTCCTCCAAGTCGTGTCTCGATAGGCGAGTGCAGAAGAACACATGTCAGCTACAGGCCGATCTGGTCCATCGAGACGCTTAAGCCCATGCGCTGAGTGGGGAACGACCTAAAAGACAACAGCAGCAATAACCAATAACGCAACCACATTAATTCCTCCTCACCTTGGGAGGACCTGTTTGAGTGGCTGTGTCCCGTTAAGATTAATTCCCGCCTAATACTAATTGGTCCTTCGGCTGGAAGGGCCCTGGGGGAATGGTTCCCTTTGGTCCATTCTCGCTGGGGCTCGCCACCATTGGAGGGGTGCTGATGAGCTGGCGTTTTTATCAGCTGCAGCATTCCGCCAGAGCTCCCCCAGGACTCTGCACAAGCTATAATTAAGTCTCACACAATCCATAATTGCTGTGTTTACAATCACTGTAGAAGAAGAACACAGAGGCAAAGCAAGACGACAGGAGAGTGTGCACAAGGAAATGGAATAAAAAAGAAAAAAGAGAAAGGATGAAACTGAGAAAAGAACTAGCCTGGCCCTACATTAAAAAGGTGCAAAATTCATATTAAAATCTCTTTTTCTGCTGCCCCATCTCCCTTCATTTTGCCTTAATAAGCTCTCAGGGCTGTTTGGCAGGGGTAAAGCCCATCACTTATTTATTTTTCCCAGATAGCCCTATTAATTTTCCCCAGGCCTGGAGTGCTCAGGCAGACAGAGATGTGGACTGGATCTGCCGTCCCTCGGGTGCTCCTCGAGGAAGAGCCGTAAATGACCCAAATAAAGGGTACTTTTGAAGGCTGTGGAGAGGCGCCGGCACCATTAAAACTAAATGAAGTGTTTATTAGCCATGCCGACAGCACTCTAAACACTGCCAGATCAAGGGCAGTTACAGTTAATGTGTCTCTCCAAAGCATTCGCTGTTTGTTTAGCCTCGCCAATGGGCCTGAAAGAACCAAAGGACAGACTTTTTCATGCTATTTTTCAAGCATTTCTCTCGCCCAGTCTCTCCATTTCTCACACCTGGTCTTCCCTCCCTCCCTTTTTCTATCTCTTACTTTTGTACCATCACCCACCACCCAAACGCCTCACCACCAAGCTCCCTTTCCTGTCTTTCCAGCAGGAGAAAGCCTGTATATTGTGGTTTCCTCTTGGATCTGGAAGCCACACAGCAGGGTTAATGTAAGGGATGTGTGACAGCAGCAAAGCACACCCATAGGAGGTAGAATAAAAACAGTAAAATGTTGTGTGTCTCTGTGGAAAGGGGGCCTGTTACACTCTGTGTACTGTCTGTGGCTGGGCAGGAGACTCTCTGATGGGGGACCAAAAGCTGCTTTTAAGGCTCTGATTGCTCTGCATTCTGAAATTCCCCTTAAAAGTTTCCCTTCCCTCTAATTACATTCTTCATTTCATTTCGGCTTTTAGACAAACTGCCAGTGAAGCTTTTGGAGAAGGCAAAAAAAAAGAGAAGCTGGGCTCAATTTCACTTTGTTATTTTTTTATACGGTTTGAGTTTGTAATGAAAAAAATGTGCTGAAATTGGATAAAATGGGGAATAAACTGTCCATTTATCTTCTTTATATTTTCCCTCTAATAGGCAGAGTTATTACGCACATGACATAAAACAGACATTTACATTTACAGAAACACATTTCATAGCAAATACTGTACCTGAAATGACTCTTTGGCAATTTTGATGATGCCTAAAAATCAGTTGGTGAGTGTTATTTTCTCATTAACTCATATTTAACATTTTAATGTGATATTTTTTCCAAGCTCTCGTATATTTTCCTCCACAATAATACCACGTGTGAGTGAGAATAATGACACTCATTTAGAGCGGAATTAAAAGTTCATACAATGAAAGCTGTGAAAACTTTCATATGCCACCTCAAAACAATTTTTTTTCTTCCACAGATCTCTCTAATTATTTTTCATAACCTCAAGCAGTGTACAGTAATATCACAGCTTCCTGTTCTAACTTGCCTGTCTATGGCTGACACCATTTAAAGCAACCCTCCACCCTTTCTGCCCCTACTTCTACTTAACTTTACTTCTCTTCTTAAAAATGAGCTGGGTTGGAGACTCAACAGCACTCGCAAATGAAGTTCTCCAAATTGCAGAGTTTCGTATGAAGATTGATGTTGGACACAGTACACTTCTGAAGTCATAGGCTGAAATTACAATCCAGTGTGATTATCCTTGCCCATTAATAGCAGCAGATAGCATGTCACAATCAGGGATGTGCATAATTAATCAGTGGTTACTCTTTGCACCCCCTCCTCTCTCTCTTCTTACCCCTTTTCCTCTGGGCTATTTTCAATGTAAAACAGGGTTACGGACAATTCCCAGCAGTGTAACTAAATGCACAGCCCAAAGCTTACAAGACGATGTGAGTCCTGCTATTGACAAAACATCACTGACTAGTAATGAATGCAGTGAGTGCTCTTACTAATTCCTGATTCCTTAATTTATCATCCCTATACCTTATCACAAACACACACCTTCACATAAGACCACTTAACATTAGAAAAACACACTCACTTCCACTTGAGCACAGTTTCCAAGAAGACATTATTTATGTTCTCTCCCTTTGTTGATGTTTGTGTGCCCTTTTTAATGAGAACAGTCTGATTTGGTAATCCAGCATTATGTTTTCTCATTTTCTTTTTGATATCAAAATAAAGCCCTTCAGGCAAGGCAAAAGACAGAAAGGAATTCAGCTCTCTTTTATATTTTTCATATCTTCACCTGTCCTGGTCTAACACACTGTTTGTAGATCACTATCAAAGCTTTCCTCTCTCTTTATTTGACCTTCCTCCCCAGAAAGAAAACCTCAGGCTGATTCCCTTCGCAACAAAACAACACTGTCAAACCTAAAGCCCGCTGACTTTCAAACTTCAGCATACACAAGACTTTTCTGCTCACCAGTCCTCTGGAGAACCAGGCCTTCCATCAATGCCAAGCCTAAACCGTGGAGCTCCAGCTCAGTCAATGTGATTTATATAAGTTATTATAGCCCATTACAGAACAAAAACAGGACAAAAACCCACTTCACATCAGAAGCTGGGCCAAACAATGGGACCACAGTGGTGAGCGCTGGCGTACGGGCGGGTGAAGTCCAGCACATGCCTGAGCCGTCACTCACCACACATTGTCTTTAATCTAATTCTACACATGGTTTCGTTTCAATCCGAATCAAAAGCTCTCATGTTAACAAACCATAACAGATCTCCCCTAATCCGCCTGGCAACAAAAGATGGATGCAAGAGACACTCCGCCTCTCCATCCCTGAAATCGCACCTAATTTGCATACAAAACACTTGCTGGAGGTAAGGGCATATATTAAAGCCATTATTTTGCGTTGTTGTCATTGAAAAAAAAAGTTTGCATAATTGTGTTTAGCATTATGTGGGATGGAGGCTCAGGTATCCAAGAGCAACTTAGCAAATCCTTCCTGTTGCTGCTGGCCATTCATACTCTGCGTTCTCTAGATAATGCAGGAGTAGACAAATAGGGACATGTCTCTCTTGCAATAACTAAACTGGAGACACCACTGCTTCAAAGGCTTGCATGCTGCAATGTTACTATTCATGACCTTCTTAAGAGTGTGCCCTTCATAAAATTATTATAACAGCTGCATAGAAAGTCTCATAAAAACTGTACTTTATCTGTCATACATTCTCTTGAAATGGGGCATACAATAATGACTGACGAAAAAAAACAATGCGATTTGTTGCTCTATAAACATCAGATGAAACTGAAATTACTCACTAAATACAGAAATAACCATCAAATATGAGTCACTATAGTTATTTGCCAAGATGGCCACTATTAACTTGTAAAAAAAGTGCACTAACTCCTATCAACTGTGCATGTATGATACCATGTTGATGTTTTTCAAAAGTTTAAACAAACATCCACAAGAACAGACATATGTCCACTTCTTCTTCATGCCAAATGCGGACGCCAGTCCTGTGATTGATAGACTGGTAAGGGCATGTGCCCAACTGATGCTTCTTAAGAAAACTATGTGAGGAGGTGGTGAAGGATTCAAAGACTCAACTCAGCTTTTACAATCACAGTGTGTCAGCAGGCCTCAATAACGTGTGCTGTTTCCAAACCCACAGCCAAGGGAATTAGTCAGTGCTAATGTGGCCACTTTGCTAGATCAAACGGTGGAGAGGTTAGTCAATGGCATCCAACGGCATGTAGGTGCAGGAGGTCTGATTTGCACAATCTTCATACTCCAACGCTAACAGTAATGATGAGAACCTGACTTGTACATCTGTTCATGACAGCCACCTCGGGCAAAATGTGCAAGAGCTGAATCAAAACATAATTCATTATGTTGATATGATGCTTTTTTAAATTTTTACACACACCCCCCCACACACACACACACAAGCGGTTGTTTCTTCAGGTGATGTGACGTTTGTGTTGATCTCTATCTCTAGGATACGCAGTAACTCACCCAGCATGACTTGCCCTGTTCTGTCCCGGGTGCCTCCAGGGGTTTTACCACACACCTGTGTGTTGAACAGGACTTGAGCTGTCCTAAGCGGCAGTTTTCAATGTTGTCCCTGCCTCCTGGTGGCTTGGAGCAGCAGCACTAAGCATGAAAAAACATAAGCCTCAGCTCTCTTCAAACGCATGCATAAAGGCCTTGGTGGATGCTTTTATCAAGTTGCACATTAGCCCTGCCCCATTCATACATGTGAGTGCATTCCCTCAAAGGTGTGCTCCTATCATATGTGTGCAGCCCTGTCATCTGCATAGAAGCGTGTGCACACACACACACACACACACAAACACATACACATTAGCATGTTGTCATGGGTGTGTGAGCGGCAGCTGGGTGTAAATTGCACACGAGTCTAGCGTAATGAGGACTGATGGCTTATGGCTGCTGTATATTCCAGGAGGGTGTCTTCTGACAGCTTTGGGAGCCGATAAAGTAATAACTAATAATGTGCAGATAGCGGCGCCACAGTGTGACAACTATTCTAACGCTGAGGTTGTGTGTGTGAGTGGGGGTGGGGTGGGGTGGGGTGGGGGGTGGAGGGCTGTGCTATGGGGGCTTCCTTTCAAGTTTCAAACACAACCTCCGGTGATGGTTTCAAACCTAATTCACTACCTCCAATAAACACACAGGCAGAAAGAGAATACATAAACTGTTTAACAATCACTCACTTTGAAAAAAAGAGAAAAGAACAGAAGGGGAAAAAAAGAGAAGGTATCCATCTGGCATTGCTTTTTTATAATCTGTCAAAACTATAAACAGAAATTGAAATAAGAAGAGCTAAGATAGGTGTGTAAGAGAAGCACCAGGGACAGAGGAGACTGCTCTCTCCCCCTCTCTTCCTGCAGAAGCAAGTGATCCTGCACAGGTTCTTACAACATGGAGACTCCTCCATAAATCATAGTCCCCACTGCAAGAAGACGGAAGAGTGTCTTGCAGTGACAGAAGACTCTCTATGCATACAGCCCTCTCCGTCTCTTCTTCTTCTCCATCCTCTCTTCCACTACAGCTACAGGAGTCAAAGCCACCATCTTAATGACAGGGTCTTGTGACTCAGTAGTGCAGAACAAACAACCTCCACAGAGCAAATACAGTAAGGTTCTGTGTCCACTGGTGGAAGAGTTGTGGAGAGCCATGGGGTTAGCACAAGTTGAGACCATAGCTGCCATACTGTAGCTACCATACCATTCCACAAAGTGCACACAAAATCAAAACCATTTGTGCTAAGAAAATGATTGTACATGTGTTTCTCAGGATATGCAATGGGTTGACATTCACAGTGCAAAAGATTAGCCTAAAGACGTGTTCAGACTGAAGGCAAGGCAAATTTTAGTGTAGCTGCATGCAAAGTAGATGGAAAGATTCAAACACATAGAAACATGCATGGGTTTGCTCTAGGTGGTGTTAATCAATGTGAAAACACGTCCATTCATGTTAAGAATGTTTCAATTAGGGCAAAAAAATTGCAAATATCCCAAAACTGTATGACTTCATGACATACACCAACGAGAGGAAAATTGAGAGTCTGGAGGAAAATATTACAAAGAATTGGTAAGTTTTGAAATCTGTCTGAGTCAGGGCTGTATCACATATTCTGTACACAGGAACAATGAAAAGTCACAAGCAGAGTCAATGTGTTTTGTAAACTAACTCCTGCACAGCTAATATTTGTATTGTCACTGATCCCATAGTGGAGCCCACTGACTCTAATTTGTGAAAAAAAACATAGAAAAAAAGTCTAGTAACTTGTATCATTATTCGTATTAAAAGGTTTCTAACAATGGAGAGCTGAACACGGAATAAGTAAAACACTTATATCTATATTGGCCTCAGCCTTAATGACAGTGTGGGAAAACAACATTTATACTAAGAGGGCACTCCCACTATTCCCTTTTTTCTTTTACAGTACAATCTCCTGTCTCTTAAACACCTGTGGCTGATTAGGGACACCTTAAGGACCATTAGCATCACTCTGCTTTGACATTCAAGGTGTAATTAGCAGTGGACAGTACATGTGCTCTACAAACACATATTCTGCTTACATTTAGATGTCAGCCCGTCACTGTCTGCTGCTGAAGAGGAAAATCTCCCTACCAATATGAGATGAAACTAAGTATTCTAGCACCATGCATGCAATCCATGCAAGCTGTCAGGCCAGATTTTGGCCCTGGTGTTAATCTATTTATTTACAGATCTGTGCGGAACAGTGCAGCTGCACAATCAACTTTGATCAAGTTTGGTTGTAAAAGAGAAGAGTCATGACAGGAGGTGGAGGGAACGACAGAGTGGAAGAAAAAGAAAAGGGGGAAAAGAGAGAAGGAAGGAGTGTGGTTATGTTTCAAGAGGTAAACCACAGGTTGGGTCTGGTGTAGCAGGACTGATCCGTCTTTTCCCTCTGTGTGATTGGGTCTCTCATTAGGAGCCAGGCCCTGAAACCGGAGCCCAGTCTAATGCCTTGCCGTGTTTAGAGTAGCATAGAAACCATTTGGCTATAATAGCAACCTTTTCAAAAACAAACCTCTGAAATGAAAGGCGGCCAGACTTGCAAAAACCGACAGCCGATTATTTTGAAAAGGAGGCAGGGGAGACATGACCATGAAAAATCGTAAACTGCAATTGAAAATAAAGCCAGCCGCGCTGTATGCACCACCCACTCCCCTCCTGCCATCTTTCCCATTTCCCTCTATGCCTCTCTTCTTTCCACGATTGTTCATCTGTGCGTCTGTATTTCACTCACCTTCACCCTAACCATGAGATGTGTCAAAGGGTTAACTCACACACATCAGGCCTTCATTCCACACTGATGCTCTCACATGATAAGCTCCTCTCTCTGTCACTTATCAGTAATTTACTGCTACTTCTTTTTCCCCTTCTGTCTCTCTCTCTTTCACACAAAATGAGCTTGTTTCGCCTGAAGCCATTCGACTGCTGTGGAAGACAAGCACGTATCCCCAACTCTCTGACTCTGACACAAGGTTTACAGACATCAACAAGCGTTACCTAGGAATTTTCCATACATATGAACACAGTGTAGATGAGTAGTCTGAAGCACTGATGTCTTCATGCCTCAACTTGCACCAATCACCGTAATGAGCATGAAGCTGTATAGCTGTGTTTTCATGCTAATCACCAAGGATGCTTATGGCAGATATGCCTGTTCCCATGACTAAGGTGATAGTAAAGTCAAGGGGAAACTGGGTTTGGGGTCAGGGGTGCTGGGTGCGGACCCTTCCTAAGTTCAGAGCTCCATGCTCTGGGGGACAGGCCATCAAAAAGAGAAGGCCACCCTGTTTAGAGCAGCAGCCTGGGCCTCAGGGGCCCTACCAGTGACAGCTCCCATGTCACAGCCAGCCCTGTGGAACACAGGTAATGTACCCTGGGGGCCTGCCGAGAGATAAAAAAAACATACTAGGACACCTGTGTCTGAAGCTGTAATTTGTCTTCTCTCATGTTCAAGGTGTTTTATGAGAGCAAAAGGACAAGGTGAAACAGCGAACAAAACAAGCAAGCCCACATACTCCTCCTGAAATCCTCCCTCTCTGTATTTGCAAGCTGTTCAGAGCGTATTCTCAAATAAGCTTCAGCACAAATAGAAAGATGTGCCGAATGCTGTACTTTAAACTGAGTGAGAACTTAAATAATATGAATAACTCCACTCTACAGTATTTTGGGAGGGTAAAATTAGTTATTGCACCATCTAGCTTGACTGACTTATAGATCCAGCAACTAGTAGGCAACACAAGTAAAAGTCAAAAAGTTTACTGGAAGTACTTTTCTCTTGTTGCCTAAGTAAGTGGGTGTGTGCATATCTATGCGCATGTATGTGTGTGTGTGTGTGTGTATATATATCGCTGGGGGTGACTGGTGATCCCTGCCTCTTCCTGTATATCTTATGCTGGGGTATTAGTGAGGGTCCCTCCCAGAGGCAGTGACTACACAGGCTCTTCTGAGAAGGCGCTCATCAACGCCCCTGCTTTCAAAGGCAGCTTTAGCCAGTGCCATTCAAAGCAATCAGCCCAGTCAGGGTCTGCCCATCCAGCCCAAATCCCTTCATGGCTATCAGAAGAACTCTGAGCTGGGCCTGCTGGGGGCAAGGCAGGGATGGGGGTGGGATTTGCTCATAAGGGATTGTGAAAAGGCCGTGACACACGCTTATTCATGCCCCAATAACCCCCAACAAAATATATATATACTGCTCATGAAATAAATAATTAAAAAGATAGGAGTTAAGGGATACCCTGCTGCAGAAGTAACGGGGCCCATCTTGAGTATTGCACATATTTATGTACACAGGCGTGTACACAAACGAACACTCATGCACACATGCATGCAGTCAAGCTGCTATCTGCCATGGTGGATGACTTAACCGTCTACATTATTCAGATGCCATTGGACATTGCTTTGGTGTGGAGGAGGGATGGCATGGCACAGGATAAGTGCCAAAGCTGAGAGGCCACCGAAGCCTATGTCTGTATCAAAGTTGGCAATTAATATAGATGTTGATAAACTAGTGGACATAAATGAGCAGCAGGAGCTTGTCTTTAACACATGGGCTACTCACTCTCCTACCTAAGGTATTAATTAACCGAGTCTGATAACTTACATGTCTAACCTGGTAACCCACTGCATCTGTAACTGAGCTGGCTCATCCTTTGTATTCCTAGGCTACTTACTGACTCTCCTTGGTTGACATCATTGCAGTTGAGTCCGTTTAATATGGGATATTTGGGTTAATGTGCAAACTTATTTATCACCACCAATATGTCATTGGCTAGATCATTTGCCAGCTTTGAAAAGGACATAGGCTACGGTAGTCTTTCAAGAGTCTTTTGTCTTTACATAACCTGTACCATATGTAGACATTTCTTAGCTTACTTACACTACACGTGGCATGTACACTAAGCAAATCTATGAATGTTTTACTTACTAATGGTAGTCCTGCAGAATTATTTATACATCAACAAATTTTAGTGGAACGTGCTACAGTGGTTCTGCACTCTCGACATTCAAATCTTTCTACTTGTTTATACTACAAGACTCTCCTCTCTGCAACTCTAATCTACAGCATCAAGACGGTATCAATCATCTTTAGGATGGATGCACTAAGAAATAATGAAAGCAAACAGAAAAGTTATAAAATAGTTACAGTTAGAAATACATCCATTACAGCCTTTTATTTCAAGCTACTGTCTTAGATTATAAATGTAAGCAAAGATCTAAATATGGTTCCAGCTGTGATCCTTTAATGGTATTTTTTATACAATATTTGATGTGTGTGAAAGAAAACTGCAACACTCTGGATTTAGCTGTGGACTGGTTTTGGTTATGTATGTGTGTGAGTGCGTATGTGTGTGTATGTGTGGAGGGGGTTCACAGGGAATATCACTGGGCAGAATTTACCCATGAGAAACAACAAAAGATGCCTCAGAAGTATGTCAGAGTGCCCTCATATCTCTGCGGTGAGGGCAGAGAGGGTACAGAGTGCTGGGAAGGGTCAGCCAATTTTAGAGAGTGTCTTGTTTTCTATCTGCATCTAAATCCAGTGGTTGTCTTTGGGCAGCTGCAGTGAAATACATAACAAAAGGTCTTCTTGAGAAACACTGAGCCAATCAAAACAGGCATCAGGAGCTAGATGCAGTAAATATGAGCCAGTTATTTGAAGTTTGAGGTTTTCTCCTACCAAACAAGCTCATTTACTTTTCAAGCTTCAAGGTTTATGACAATTTCCCATAAAAGAGCAGAAAAATAGTTGCACAAAACAATTGTTTGGGTTTTGGACCCAGATCATGATACATTTCAAATATGTATGAAACACAAACAGATGAGCAAAGATTTAAACAGATACAGCACAGCTAAGCTTCAGCTATGTAAAAAGGCAAGCTGAGGGGTTTGACTGAGATGGGTTTATGACAGTGAATATCAATAATGATGTGTGAAATTAAGCCATCAACATACAATATTTTTGCCAATAGTCAATCTTTACATTTTTTCAAGTCCTAAGTTCAATGTTTGTCATCAAAGATTATGCTTATTTGGGCAGAAAAGTGCCTGACACAGTAAGCCATCATGTAAGTTTCATGTTTCCACTGAAACTGAAATGTTACAGTAAAATTATTTGAAAATATATTTCTAAGTTCAATATACAGCTTGTAAATCATCCGCTGTAACGTTCAACTGTCTTTACAAGGATAAATTGAATGGTTCAGTGGGCAATTTTGTCAATAATGCGTGATATATTGTCAAAAATGATTATCATAATAATATACTTTATCTATCATTCAGGTAAGAGACAAAGTGACTCAACAAGGAAACCTTTGCATACTTCCACAAAACATCCATGATCTGAGAGATGGTTGTGATGATGGGGGTCTTTGGTGGACTAGACCATGGACGCTCCCTGCAATTAGCTGCAGCTTTCTAGGGTTGATCTACCAGTATGGAACCAAGGCCCAAGTCCCATCGAGCATCTGGCAACCCACAACTTTCAGCATAATTACCCCAGCAACAGTGCTCCTCCTCTGAGCCCTGCTAATCTGTGGAGGCTGTGGCCCTGCCGTCAGATCCACTCGGTCACTGAAAGGGAGGGAAGGAGGAGAGGGAGGTGCAGTACCGTACCACGTACACCCTTGTTGCTATGAATCATAATGCATAAACAGAGCAAAAGAACAGAGGACACCTTGACCTAAAACAGGATGAGGGACAAGGGAAAGGGCACAGGCAGGAAGGAGGTTATTGGCCCAAACTTTGAAAACAACTATCTGCAGAGGAGTCTAAAGAGGGCTAAAAATTCACCTACAAGAGAGTTGAGAGCACTGGCGCTTTCAAGCACAGGACAGTAGGGATATTAGGAAGGTAAAAGGCCTATTGAGTGCCGAGCTATCTTGCCCTGGCACTTAATCAAAGGGATTAAAGCTTGGGAAGCCAAGCCCACAGGTTATCCTCCAGGAAGCATACCAAGTAGTTATCAAAAACACAAAAGTTCAAAGCAGCTCAATTTTCTTATATTAGAAGTGTTTTGGTCAGAGCCCTCTGGCTTGTTTCTAGGTAAAAGAACTGTGTTAGAAATTTTTGTGCTTGCATGCTTGGAAGGCAAGAGGAGTGGGCGGGTGCTTGTACTTCAGTGAAGACCTGAGTCCATCAGGATCAACGCAGTGTGATCACTTACTCCCAGACCCTGCCTCCATCTCCAGAAAACCTGATCCGACTGTGTTGCACATTCACACAAGTGTCTCACACCAGAACAGGGTGGGGCAGCGTATTTGTTACAATTAACATAAACACTTTCGGTCAGCTGTCAGCAGGGGTTAGTATTATCTATAAGATTAGCCTGTTTACTGTAGTGCAGCTTTAGTAGCAATTTTGGTATCCATTGTATCTAAAACAGGAGTTAGCAAGTACAAAAAAAAACACTTTTTTTCTTCCTACTGACTACCGCTGTATTGTAGGAAGCAACAGGATCAGACAGGAAGTAAGAAGACTACTCTATAACAGCATACATGAGTGCGGCCAAGCTGTTTACACACATGCGCTATGCATGTGATGTGTTTTGTGAGGTTTTCTTTGACATTTATAATTGGGCAGACATAGGGTCAGTGGTTTGAAGCTTAATGTGAGGAGTTTGAAAGTGAAAGCATGTGACAAAGCCCATGACTCCTCAAAAGTTGCAGTGGTCTCTGTAAAGTACTGTGGTCTTTACAGTGGCCCAGTACAGCTCAACCAGAATCAGGATTGCATGTCCCACAAAATACTAACTAACATTGTCAGGTTTAGTGGTTAGGGGCACGATTAGGACTGGGGCTTCTAATGCTGAAAACATGTGGCTTCATAGTATTCTGAGGTGTTGTGCTGAAAACATGTGAATGAGGAAACAAATTGCTGTTCATGAGTTAAAACAATATTTGGACAAACAGTATGCTATTTCAGATGCATGCATATAAAGCCTTCATCACTTTGTATCATCACGTTTTGGAATACCAAACAATTTTCCGTTTGTCAAGAATAAAACCTAAAAACTCGTCTCAAGAGACTGAAGCATGGCATGAGTAAAAAGAGTCCCAAATGCAACTAAAACTTACACCGCTAGGGGCAAATAGCTATAAACATGAGTCCTTGGCTCACCTGCTGGAGCTCGTGCCATTAGGGCTGGGTCCGTGCAGCGGCCCGGGTACATTTCCAGCCCGGGGCCCTTTGCTGCGTGTCGTCCGCTCTCTCTCTCTCCCGCCTTTCCTGTCTTTCTATGCAGCTGTCACTATCCAATAAAGGCAACAAAAAATTTTTTAAAAAATAAAATCAAATTACACATGAGTCCTGTATTTCCCTCGGACTATCACCAAGGTTAAAATGCGACAGCTTAACTTCATGAAAAAGAATATTTACCCATTTTGTTATGTTATGATGAAATCAGCCTGGTCGCATATTTAGCATGTTCATTACTGAAGCCTCTAACCTGCCAGGATCCTGGTATGGCTTCAATAGTCAGACCCCATCTGTATGACGTTAGGACCATTGGAAACAGATGGGCCTTTAATTGTATTTTTATCCAAATTGCAAAATAGCTACTTGGGAAAGAAGCTAAAATAACATACAAACAACAGCAACTATGATAACAACTGCGTCTGGAATGAAATGAGTACAGTAACAGATCAAAAACATAAGGCGTACAAATTAAGCTCTGCTCTTTGAAAGGGGATCCCCCCTAACATTACTGGCCCAGTATTGATTTACTCTGCAATTTCGTGTTTCTCTCCCCACGCCAGCTACACAATCTCTGTCAAGCAGGAGGTCCGGCAAATAGCACTGATCAGAATTTTCCAAAACATAAAAGATTGATACCTTGCTTCTTTTCAAACAAAAGAATAATTGAGGAAAGGTTGAAATTGGTATTTGGAGAAAGAAGCATTGAAGAAAAAAAAAAGTAGACACCCAGGTCCCAGAGTTAGTTTAATAAACCATAATGAGAAAATGTTGCAGAAAGGGCACTTGTGTGATGGAAAATCTGTACCTTGTAAAAAGGTCCACTCTTACCTATTAGATCCTTCAAATATAATGCTATGGTTATGAGGATTGCAGTAGCACTTGTGCAACACAAAACCACTAAAATCTGCTTTGAACACCGAACAGCGATGACAGGAAACATGGTAAATAGCTAACAATATAATGAAAACTTTAATACTTGTTGAATAATTTTCTACCAGCGTCAGACACTAAAACAAAAGACGAGACTTCCTTTTTTCCAACCACTGCCAGCAGTGCAGTGTATCTGAATAGCCTCCCTTTCCTAAACCCTGCAATTTCCAACCATGGACAAAAAGAAAGAACAGATAAACAGGCTTTTTTTTATATTTCAGTCCAAATCACATCAAGGTATAAACAGTGAGCCCAGAGCACATCTCCTATTCTTTTTCAAAGTAAGTCCTGCTGTTACATTTCAAATACCTCGGGGTTATGGGTCATAATGCTGCTTTCCAGCTTCTGAACACGTTTATTCAGGCATCCTACTGTAAATAGGGGGAGATTCAACATCAAATATCTCTATTCCCCATGCTGGCCCTTTCGTCTGTTCTGAGTGAATGTGTGCTTTTGGCTAACAAAGTAATGGTTTCTCCTCTTCTCTTACCAGACTCTGAATACCAAGTGGCAAAATAATTGAGGCAAGTGTCGAATATAGTTTTCTTTGGTGCCACAATGCATTAAGCAAGACCCTAAACAGGACCAGGTATGAAATCAATCAAGTTGGCAAAATAACCAAAACCTAAAGATAACATAAAGCCAATATATGTCAGGAAATTAAATTAGTGTTAGCTTATGTTATGGCTCACAGCTCCTCGGCTATTAAAGGGGTAATAAATGCGTTATAAAGCTCTTACAAGCCCCTAAGGCCATTAAGGGCTGAGCTGCAGAGCTGTTTACGAGATTGTTTATTACAGGCTAGGCTTATCATCATTTACCACACAGAGGTGGCTAAAACGAACTCTATAAATGGCAGATTCACTGGTACTAAGCCAAGCTAAACAAGGCTGCTATAACAGGAAGATATGAATTGTCTCAAATGCATCCAGTGGCAAGGTGAGGCAAAGAGAAGAGGAGTAGAACAGAGGAGGAGGGTTGAGAGGAGGAGAGGAGAGGAGAGGGCAGGGTGACTAGCAGGTGGCTTCATATTGTCTCTGTCCACCACATATGTCCCGTCCACTGCTGAGCTGACAGGTAGGGACACAATGTGTTGACCTGAGGGCCTGTTAGAGACCTACAAGTGGATAAATATAGACCAGTAGGAGAGCATAGGTGTCTTAAATGACATATCTAATGATGCTTATCCTCTGCAGTATTCCCTTAGTCCAGAAGAGGCTTATGAACACAACTGCTGTGTACAGGCAAAGCCACAGCTCTAACTGCTCATTCTTTGAAGTAAACATTGATAGCAGCTCAATTGTGTCTTTTATTGTATCTTTCATGTGCTTCGACCAACAGCCCTCCATCCTCTTCTAGCAGTCGCATACACAATATAAACATAAACAGCCCTATGCCTCATTTGGATTGGCAGTGAATGGGAGAGATTCATATTAAGCCTTTGCAGCTGTGTGTGTTCCATATTTGCATATGAGAAAACAGTTTCAAAAGGCTTGTTTATAATGCATAAGAGCCTTTTAGGATGTCTTTACTGCAACACTCTATTTCCTCCCACTGACAATCCATGCACGGGTTTGCATCATTTTGTGAGACATGCCAGTTTTGAATTATTCAGTCACTCATCTCTGCCACAGCACCGCATTTAACAAACACACATGCACATTCACATATAAAAAGACAGAGTGGTCTACAAGGATACTACAACAGCACCTCAGTCAGTCTCTTTGGAGAGGTGGGAATCCTATTACCTAGCTGTCAGAACCTGTCGGACGCCTTTCCCTATGCCAGGCCCCTTTTCTTAGAGGGGAATACGATGTACACCACCAGTCCATTTAGAAGCTGCCTGCTCTGTGTGCTTTAATGGGCCTTGGGCCTTGAGCGTCAAGAGCAGAAGAAAACACAGTTCAGTTTCCCTTCACAAGTGCATAAAACAAGCACCACCACTGTAGCAGCTCCATGCATAATTTACTGCCGGTGATGTGTGTCTTAAATGCTACTGAAATATACATGGCGGCATATGCAAATTTGGTAGTGCTCTCACATGCTGTACTTGCTAAACAGACAACACGAGAATAGCATGCCATGCAGACAGCCCCTTCTGGACACAGACAGTATGTAGTACAGTATGTAAGTATATGTGTGTGTGTTGAAGGAGTGTTAACTGTACATATTAGGTCTTAAATGTGTAAAAAGGTGTGACAATGCTTGCTGTACCTTTAAATGGCCTCCATCCCCACTGAGATATTCAAATCATGTGTAAGGATTTACACAGAGACGTGGAAAAACACAGAAGTAGCATCTGTGTACTGCACATAGGATTCTGAAGGTTTCTGAAAGGACGTTTTGAAGCTATAGGGTGGCTTTACCGCTTGTTGCCAACTGGGCGTTTACTGGAGCCACAAAATCCAAATTTGGTCAAAGGAGGGCTGGATGGTATATACAGTATACAGTATATATAAAGATATATACTGTATGTATATATATATATAAAATAAAAACAAATACATACATACATACATACATACATATATACATATATACATATATATACATATATACATATATAATATACATATATACACATATACATACATATATACATATACATATATATACACATATACATATATATATATATACACATACATATATATATGTATATATATATATATATATATACATATATACATACATATATATATATATATACACATATATATATATATATATATATATATATATATATATACATATATATATATATATATATATATATATATATATACATATATATATACATACATATATATATATATATATATATATATACATATATATATATATATACATATATATATATATATATACATATATATATATATATATATATATATATATACATATATATATATATATATATATATATACATATATATATACATATGTATATATATATATATGTGAGAAAATTATATTCATGTACTGACTGTATTTTGAAGGAGAAATTGACAGATTTTTCATGGAATCCTGTGAAGCCGGAGATTTTTTTTGGTCATTAGAGGAACTGCAGCTTAAGACTCTAGGCTGCAGCTTGGATTTTCTCTGTATGTGCACCAGCATGTGTGTGTGTGCCTGTGAGTGTGTCTGTGATCTTTGTGAAGGGATGTTGATGAGGGAGGAGGAAAGGGCAGACTGCTGGTGTCAGATTTTATAAATGAGGGAGGAAATGTCTTTATCCCAGGTTTGGACACCCCTACTACTTTCCTTACCAATTCCTCCCAGTGTATGTGTTGATGTGTGTGTGTGTGTGTGTGTGCGTGTGGTTTGGACCAGGCACTGGCTCAGTCCGATTCCCAGCAGTGTATCTTTAACAGGGCCTTCCCGCCGGGCTGCCAGCCTGTTCCCCCCTGACGGGACAACAGCCCAGCTGACGCCCCCACAGCCCTGCCAACACAACCCACGCCTTCGACCCACAATCTGCTCCCCTGATCTTGATGGAGGGAGGGTGGGGAGTGATTAAAAAAAAGAAGAGGGCAAAGACAATAAGGAAGACAAAAGAGAGAAAGAAAAGGTGTCCTACCTTCTTACACAAAGTAGATTAAGTGCAGGCCAATGGGAGAGTATGTGTTTCTCAAAAGATATATTTTAGTGGAGCATTCCTTTAAGGGATGAACACACAAATGATGGGTAAACATAAAATGTAAAATTAAACATGATAAAAGGGCTTTATTGTGCATTCTGCTGGACTTATGTTAACAGGGAGCTCACGTTTATCCCAGCACACATTGGGCAAGACATGGGTTACATCCTGGACAGCTTATTACAGGACTACACTCATATACTCGACATGTAATCGACAACCACAGTCGCATTCACAAATTTAGAGTTTTCAGTTGTTATTTTTTTCAGGAAACCCACACAAACAGAGGGACAACATGCAAACTCCACACAGGTAACAGTGCGAACCACTTAGCCATGGAGCTGCCCAGGACCAAATATGCACAGGTATTTTAAACTAAGGTTGGGTCTGTGTGTGTAGGGAGGAATTCTACAGAAACATCTCTGACTACAAAGAATGAGAGCTCCCCCCAAAAATTACAGGGTAGCTGTACTAAGGTAGTAAAAAAGTATCCAATTAGAAAAAGAAATATAGAACTAATAATAAAGGAACACAATAACCAAATGTTTTATAATATATAAAATAATGCAATATCTGACCAAACAGAGTGGATGGGGAGTTGCAGTCGAGTGATCATTAAACTTGAACTTGACATTCACTGAGCTGCTAATGTGCTGTGGATATGCTTTGATTTGACATTTATATTGCGGCGGCGTAGGTTTTTTATAAGCAATATTTCCTCTTGTTTTTTTGTGCATCCATCTTTCTTTTTTTTCTTAGAAGTTTATTTAATGACTCCTACTTCAACCTTTCTATAAATGAAGACAATTATTACAATTTTAGTTACAGACATCACTATATTTGATTTATTTTCTGAAATCCCACTGCTGAACTGCACATTTTTAAGTTATTCTTCATTCCCAGAATGCAACTAAAAAGCAGCCCCAGTCACTGATTGCACACACAAACTCAAATTTCATGCACTTTGCAAGCACAAATAGAATGAAAGGTGCATGCATATTTTTGTTTGTGCCATCACATACGTACAGTAAATCTGGCCCATGTGCAACTGCCAAAGCTGTGGTGTCACTGGTGTTCACTGGTGTTGAACAGTATGTTAACAGGATGTGTAATGCTGTGTGCTGGTCCTGTGCTGCAGCCAGGGCTGGGTGGCAGCAGCACTGTAGGCTACAGTAGGGCGGTTATCATGAAGCAGTTATGTAGCTGCTCTGCTGGGCCAGTCTAATTACAGGAGAACAGCGTGCACCAGTCTGGGCCTCCAAATGGCACCATATGTTTTCCCAGACTAACCGGCTGAATAAATGCCATTGACCCATTCAGGATGCACTGTGCTCTGTGTCTGGGAATCAGTCACTCACACTCATATAAAACCATTCACACCTCCAAACACCCTACCACCCACGTCCCTCATATAAAACTCAGCTGTCGGTGATTTACCCCGCTCACCCTACCATGTATCCGCACACAGCTTCCTGTTCAGTTTAACCATTTACAAATCCTATTGTAAGTTGGTCTATGTCTCTCTAACACACAGAGACTTGCATAATGATGTTGTTGATTGTCCTGTAACCAGATTAGTTAACTGAAGGGGTTTGGTTAATCAGAAACAGTGTTTCCAAAAAGCCTGCAACAGTGTCAGGGTGTGGTCAGGTCCATCCATCTTTTTTCTTCGGTGACACGTGGTGAGCGACCCGTGCAGTGAACACGATCGGTAACTTGACAAAGGTCACCACTGGTGAACTGGTCATGGAGTCAGTGACCCAAGAGGAACAAGAAATAAAAGAGTAGAAATATGTTCCATCTGACTAATTTAACTTCTTAAACTTAAAGTCTTTCAAACATGATATTTCAAGGGGCACATGGATGTTGGTTACATCTGCTGCAGTTTTGCTGACTAGCAAATCTAGCTGCTAGCTGCTTGTGCTACTGATATGGGTTTTTGAAATCCAATCCAAATACTGTACCTTAGAAACAGTATTCACTAGTGGTTTTCAAACTGTATGGCTTGTGGCCATATAAAATGAAGTAAAAGTAAAAGAAACTTTCTGTGAACAGTATAAGAAAGGAGTTATATTTACATTCTCAGATTGTTTAATATCAGTAATTTTACATTCTCAAGGAGAAAAACTATCAAGTTTTTCAGAGGAAAAAAAAGAAAGATTAGAATTTTGTGTATCTTTTCTTTCCTGTTAACCATCTCACATCTCTTCTTCAAGTTGGGAACCAATGACTTGGCTTATCATAATAACAATTTAATAAGGTTCTGATACAAATTAATGTTATGCCCTTTTTTATTTGGCTTTGATTTGAACATGGAGTGTTTCCCCACAAACACTCACCGGCAAAATTGCAATCACAGCGTCACTGATAACAAGAACATAATTCTTTGTGGTTGCAAAAAGCTGACAACATTTGTATCATGACCTCTTTTTTTGGAAAAGCTCCCTGTATCATCACTAGATAGACCTATCACACATCATCAGTTTGTTAATGAGAACAGCCTAGGCAGCGGCGCTCACAGATGCCTATCGAGGGCAGAAAACAAAAAGAGAATGTAAGTAAATATGGACTGTAATTACTATGACAAGGTTGAAAAAACAGATAACACACCGCAGCAGCCCGAAGGACTACTCTTTCACACATGCACATGCGCGCTTGTACATGCACGGGACACACACAGGCACTTGACTGTACGCTCACACACACACTTGGAACAAATCAAATGTTTTAATCAGCTTGCTACAGCACATAATAAGGATCCACTAAGCCCCAGCTATCAGCTGCCATCGGCCACTTACTTGTGCCTTCAAAGAGCTGATTTTTCACTTCTTCTACAACCAGCTTAACACAGAAGCTATCGAGAGTGAACATAGTCCGTGCATGTGCAATAAAATCTGAAAATGTAAGTGATGTTTCAGCAAGTATGTATGCAGTAAAGCAAGGAAGCAATTATGTGCAAGTGGACAAGACAGTGCAGCCTATGGGGAAAATGTGTGGGAGCTGAATACACCCTATTTGTCACCACTGTGATCATTGAAATACTAGCCCATAAATCTGACAATACATGCAATGACCTTACATACCTTGCACTCACTCCTACACTAACAGATATTGTATCGGATTTACAGTACCTCTCGCCTTGAGTGCACACACCTTGTGATGAAGTGCAGTGTGCACCTGGCCAAGCCACACCTGCTGCATAGCACAAGGCAATCACATGAATCAGTCAAGTTGGTTACAACTAGACTAGTTTCCACAGAACTGAAGGTATGTCAGGATTCTTACTCAACCATCCAGGTGTGTGTGTGTGTGTGAGGTGTATGTGTGGAGATGCACGTGCGCAAGTGGGCCTCCTGGTACAGTTTTTGGCCTCCTGGCATAGCTGTGACCTCTGTGAGGTGGATCACAGCTCCAGCCCTCCAGCTGGAGAAGTGATGACCTGAGAACTGAACAAACTGAAAGACTTGTCCTCCTGTCCTTGTTTCCTTCCTGCCTGCCTGCTGCAGTGTGTCCTGATTGGGGGACATGCAGAGCTGGGTCAGCCAGCCTGAAGATATCAGATTGGATGTGAAAGCTGGATGACCCTGTGTCCTCCAAATCACTTCTTAAAACTCAGTATTTTAGACTTCATTTCTTGTCTACATTCTTTTATTTTATTTTTTTATCATCTATAATATATAAATCTATACATGTTTATATGTGTTTGAGTAAATATTAATGTTATTCATATATGTGTGTGTGTGTGTGTGTGTGTATGTACAGCATGGAAATAATGGAAAATTGTATATATTGTCTGCATGTACGTAAAGATATATTTGGGTTTATGTTTCCATGTCTGTTTGTATCATATTTCTGTACTCTATTAATCTTATTATTATAATCACAAGTTCACAAATTCAAGCAAACAGTTGAGTGGATGAACTTAAAGGAGCAGTGTGTAGCATTTAGTGGCATTTAGTGGTGAAACTGCAGTTTGCAACCATTTGAATACTCGGCTGTGGAAGAAACTACAGTGGCCGCAAAACTCGTGAAAAACGCGAAAGGCCTTCTCTAGAGCCAGTGTTGTGTTTGTCAGTTCCTGGCTACTGTAGAAACATGGCAGTGCAATATGGCAGCCTCCAAGGAAGGGGATAGATAGATAGATATAAAGGGCTCAATCTAAGGTAACGAAAACACAACAATTTTTATTTTCAGGTGATTAAACACTATTCCATTTCTACTAATAGCTCCTCCTAAATGTTACACACCGGACCTTTAATGCCTGTACTTATTTATCTCATTCAGATTAACATTTAGGAAAAGAAAGGCTTTTGATTTAAAAACAGAGAAAAGCTGTCCCATCTGTGCTAGAGGTTGCCATACATGTCAAACCTAAAGCAAGCTAACTCGAGCCTCTGTAGCAACATCGGGTGCAGCCTGCTGTAAAATAAATGATGTTGTTAGCTGCAGTCTCGCAGGTGAAATGTGCTGCTGCTACAATTATTCTAATGCCAGCATGCCAGAATGCCAGGGCTACCAAATGCTGCTGTCAACCCAGGGGTTTAATTAGTTTGGCACGTGTGCCACTTATAATCACCTGCCATTACCAGTTCTGGCTGCATCTGCTTACACGTCTGTCAGTGCCGGGCAGGCTGTATATGTGTGTATAGGTTTGTAGGTGTGTTGTACAGTGGGTTGGTGAGGATATATTCTGGCAACAGAACACAACCTTCAACCAATGTGAAATCTAGACACAAAGGGTTCATTGGCACCAGTTCTCTACAATACCTATATATTTATATACACATATTTATGGAGAGATACAGAAATGAATCAAACACAGGTCTGCTGTACAGGTCACAGTGTACATTAAACATCTTTAGTCAAAGTAGATGTCGACTACAGCCAGGACAATTGTATTAGTGGTACAGACTTGTCAGCAGTCCGTCTGTACAGATGCATTGTGAAAGCAGAGGGGAGCAGGGCTTCGTAGTGTCAAACTGCATTGTGAATAGAGCTACACCTCGGGCTGAATACATCACATTGTGATTTCATGAGAGCTGGAAGAGGAGGAAGAAGGATAAAACTTCAGGGCGGCTAGTGAATCTCGACCCAAAACAGGAGAAATGGAAGTTAAAAGTGAATCGTTCACTCCCCCTGGCGTGGCAGTGGCTACCTCAGGGGCTGGGATAAGAGGAGGAGGAGGAGGAGGAGGAGGAGGAGGAGGAGGAGAGAGGAGCCCCCTAGCACCCACAGTCATGTGACGCTGAGCTCAATATCTGAAGGATGGACCTCAGGCTGTGTATTTAGCTATAAGGTCGTGAGCTCAAGTATGTGTGTGTACATGTGGCTCCATACATTTGTGTTTACTATAGGTGTGTGTGCGCAGCACAACACAAACACACATTCCCACTAACAAAACAGCGGCTCAGTTCTTCAGATTCACCTATGTCTGCTGCAATACAATAGCTCTAACTATCCCTATTCTTTGCAGAAAGTTCCCATTTAGCACTAAAACAAGGCTTCAATATTGTGCCGCCTCAAAAACATCTGTCGGGGACTTGTGTGGCTACACTAATTACAAATATCTGCAGTAATCCGGCGCCGATAAGAGAGTCATTACTCCACCAGACATTTATCACTATGGGATTGATGACCCATTTCAGAGGCAGCCTTTGTACAGGGAAGTGAAATCGCTGATATCCCTTTTATCCTACATCGCTGCTGAAACCATCCATTCGTCAGGAGGCAAGCTAGTTAGAACTGTAATTAACAGCTATGGACTTTGGCCCTAATAGAATTTTTGCAGGAAACTGCAGATTGACGTAGGAAGGGATGTGGGGACGAAGGGGATGTTTTACTGTGTTTTTCTTTTCTCACTAATTGCCACTTGGAGTGGCTGTCTGTTGAGAAGAGCTGCTCTGTATTCTGTCAAGAAAGTGCCACAGCAGCACTCCAGTTCCTCCAAATCCAGAATTTCTGTACATTTGTAAATATGTGAGCATAGCCATTAAGAGATGTGCATGCACAGGCACATTGCTTCAATGCAATAACCTGTCACAGACACATACACACATTCATAGGTCAAACATAAAATATGCACTTCCCCTCTTGAATACATAAGTTATGGGTTTCCTCTGACTCTTTTTCATTCTTAAACACACTTCCACACCCACCCACCCACACAGACACACATACACAGAGTGGAGCAGCAGATGATCACAGTAGGTAAGGAGTAAAGGTCTGGCCACCTGCCGGCCACGTCCCATCTCTGTAGCGGTAATGAACAGAGACAGCTTGGGGACCGCCCTGTGAGCTTGTCCCCCCTCCAAGTCTCCCTGCTTCGGGGCAGAGCTGGGGGCCCTGGGGTGACAGGGACGCCAGAGATGTTCCACACACTGACAGGCAGGTCTTACCTGGCCAACCCGCTGTACACATTGGCCCAGCGACACACACGGGAACACACACATGCACACGGGGACAAATGTGGAGATACAAAGACTTGCATGTGTGGCTGCTGTATATACGTGCACACTGTAACTGTTCACATGTGTTCATGTACCTACGCGTATGCACAAATTAAAGAACACACTAACACACATACACACAAACGCTGACCCGGTGTAATTCCTCCAGCACACGGCTGGTGACAGGAGCAGCTGCGGCCACTACGGCAGACAGATGAAATTTTCATAACTATCTCCTCCAACTTCCATTCTCACCTTCAGGATAATTTATGACCTGCCTGCCAGCCTTGAAGAGACAATATGCTTGATATGAAATGAAGTGTTCCAGCAGTGTAGGTTATAATTAACAGAGGAGGGAAGAAAGATGTGTGTATAGAGAGTGGGAGGGATGGAGGTGTGTGTGTGTGTGTGCGTGTGTGTGTGTGTGAGAAAAAGGGAAAGGATGGAGCATGTGGTGTGCATGTATGTATAATGTGCACGTCTGTGTGTTTAAACATGACATACATTCCTTCAGTTAATTCTGTGATATAGACTTTAAATAGCAACGACCTGAACCCGGCACAGAAATGTTTAACTTCCAAACAAATAGCTATAACAAACTATACACTACACACTGTGAAACTTTACAAGCATCTGATATGCAGACTGTCTTTATGTTTACTGAGGCCTACACTTAATAATTGACATAATTCTCTGCCACGGTTCTACTTGTGCTCATTAGCTCACTCACCACACACAAGCATTTTTTTACATGTACAATATTTCAGTGTAGAAATCCTAAATTGGTACAGTCTCAACGTAATGTTGGAGAACTGCTATCTAACCAAGGACAAACAGGATTTAGATGAGATAAACAGTAATGACAGTGTTTTTGGTGAGCACACCCTCCACCGACCCATAATGCTATGTTCCTGCTGTTTGTTTCACATGCCTGCCACACATCCTCACCCAATCATGCTCTATCAGCTCTCTGGATGTTGGGTTTGACCAGAAAGAATGTCCTGGTTTTCTTGACTACCAGTAAAACAGGCCCAAACCCATACCCTCCCTCCCTCTCCTTACCACATTGTCTTTTCCAAACACAAATCTTGTTTCCATATTAAAAAAGGCAGCATTTAATGGGCAACTGTCTCTGCAACAAGTGTGTTTAAATGTCTGTGGGACTTTTAATGACATTTTAAACTCTGTCTTTCTCCCTTTCTGTGCCATACTGCACTGCCAACCTCGTACTGTGAAATGCATAATTATAAAACGACTGTTTCAATTAAAACCTGTAAGCAATTTAATTCAGTTGTGACTCAGTCAAGGATAAGTGGATTGTGAATTTCACAAAGAGAGAGTGTGATGCTGATTCCTGCAAGTTGCGAGCCTTCAATTCCCACACCTGACCACGAAACGAGAGAAAGCATGTACCTCAACGGCTAATTACTGACTTGTTTGAGAACCAGGCAAGATGGAGGTAAGTGCATATTTACACGGGTAGAACTTGTTTGTACAGTAAGTAGAAGGTAAAGAAATTGTATCATCAGTCATCTTGTTCAAAGTACATTCCTACAAGAATAAGATATACTCTGAAGTACTTTCCAGCCTGGGAGCTAACTAGGATTGCAGGACGATTGCTACGGCAACAGCAGCTGTGAGGTTCTGCTGAGGTCAGGACATGTCATGCATAACTGACTGATTGCTAAACAGGGGCGGTTGCATGAGAGAAGAATTCATAATTTACAATCAAGCACACAAAAGCACACACACCTCACAAACACCCAGGCCACAGGCGATCTCGCTGCACGCATGTAACCAGTCTAGGGGACCACACAGACATGTTTTAGATAAAGACAGACAAATTAGATGACAGCGTCTTAGGCTAACCACTGCGCTTGTGCTAATTACAGGCTGGCCGGCAATGAAAGAGACAGATGACATGTACTTATTTGTTTTCTCCTCCAGTGCCTTGAACCAAGTAAACACAACGATTACGGCAAAAGTAGGTGGTACAAAGAAAAAAGACACATAGACAACACAGATAGAGAACATGGTTGTGGGATGAGAGTTCCAACCACCACACACAGGTGTTTGCCCACCACTGCAGCAAGCAAACCCCTGAGGTAAAGAGAAACAGCCAGAAAAACTTTTGGCTGGCAACTCATGCCAAGGAAAACAGACTGAGCTAGCCCTGTCTGTTCTGCTTACAAAACAGGACCGCTGTTGTGGGGGTGATGTAGAGGCAAATGTGGGGCTGCTGTCTGGGAGATCTGATTAACCTGTCACCTCAGGTTGCAACTTACATCACACAGGCCTGGTTGACAACATGCCCGGACCGACCTGCCGCCAACCAGAACATTGGAATATGATGCCAGCCCAAACACAACCACCACCCTGGCTAATTAAACCTACTTATTAACAGCTTGATGTCACCTTCTCTTAACTGTACCTCACAAACCCTGTTTCCCAAACCCATCCACATAATAGCCATGCAGATCATGGCATGACACATGGCATGCCTACATTCAAAAACTTCAGAAACCCCACCCAATCACTTGTGCAATGACAGCTGAACAAATGACGGCTTTGCTAGAGGTCTATGGAACATGTGCCACGCAAACCCTTGAGTGTATAAAGAGAGTGAGTTGTCTATGGCATGATAGTAATCCCTGCAGTATGGCGCCTCCATTTCTAAGGCTTTAAGGAGGTCATTGGCCACATTAGACAAGGCTGTGGTCTTTCCATCTTTATTGTGGACACGACACTGACAATCTTTCCAACTCCCATCTGGGACAGGGGACCTCTATTGTCTCCTAACTCCCTGCCCCACCCCAGTGCAGGAATAGGGGCGGGGTCTGTCAGGGACAACACAAAGGAAATGTCACCACTCCTGGAATGAAGTGCCAGCCAACGAAGGTCTCTCTCCTCCTTTTTCTCTGTCTCTATGCGTCTCCACAGGGGTGCAACTGGTAGCTCACATCACTGGTGGGGTTATCTCCGGCTGGGCACAGCCTAGGCCCTCTAGCCCCCAGTGACCCTTGGTTTTGATGACAGACTGGGCCTTTTGAGTAGCAGCGCCCTGTCCAGGTGAGGACAAGAGAGGATGACAATGGCAGGAAACATAAAGCCGATGGAGGCTGGGAGACAACCCTACGGGGTCATGGGTCAAGCTGGACAGCTGAGTGATGAGTGCAGCTGTGGACATGTGGACCTCCTTCTCTGTCCTCGCCATGTCAGCTGATGTTGCCTTTGTCTTGGGATAAAGACCTCACTAACTCTCAACAAGTTGAAGAAAAGTAATAAGCACAGGCAACAGATGTACTACACCACAGACTCTGAGTGTACAGCTATAGTGACACCCTAACATGTACGGTTCGGGTCAACTCCTTGTCTCCCTGTCCAGGGTGACTGGAATGGAATTAGATAATAAAAGGGCATTTGCCCCTAATTAATTAAAACATTTAAAATGATTGCCATTTCAAATTAAAATTGTCAGTTCTTAAAATAATCAAAAATAAAAACAAATGTTAAAACTACTAATAACATGGAAATAACAGGAACTAGATACTCTCTCATGGATACATAACTTTAACTGTAGTAAACACTTGCATTATTAAAAACAAATCTGAAAATATGCAATGCCTTACAAGTTGTCATCCTTGCAAAGAGAGAGAAACGGCCCTTTAATATCACATACAATGTCTCAAAGGGCAACAGATGAATATGATGTATTTCCATCCCTGGCTGCCACAGCCGCAGGATTTGCTGGCTCTCCCTTGTCACTTCGTATGAACCCAAAATACTGAAAAACTGTAGAAGTTTAACTCTTTTCAGAAACAAACTTGTCTGTGCCATGTTTTTTCTTCCCCTCTCTAAACTGAGGAGGAGCAGGTCTGTGACACAAATTAAAAAAGGACTATTTTAAACCTTGTAAGTAAGCACCTCAGTGCCTCCAAACTACGGTGATTCACACATCCTGAGCTGTCCAACTGTTTCTGATGCCAAAGGTCAATGGCTGCCTACTCTCCTACTGGCCCACACTGAGAGATGGGAGGACAGGGTTTGCCAAGTCATTCACAAACCCTGCTTTGGGTCATAAACACCTCCGCCTGTCTCCCCTCTTCTTTTCTCCTCCACAGAGGTGAGTTGGGTTTGCACTCTGTTAATCTTTCACTACAGGCCTGCTTGCTTTTACACTGGACCTCTGGAGAACAGAGGAGGGGAATGAAAGAGGGGTATTAAAGGACGAGAGTGGATAAAAGAGCAGGAAGAAAAAGCCATAGAGAGGGCCAGATGGGCACCTTCACAGTCCATTTATCAAACCCAATGTGGCCCTCCCCTCCCCTCCCTGCTGCTCTCATGTCCTAAACCCCCATGTAATTCTGTAATGATTTTCATTATCATATAATGACCTTACAAAGCCTACAGCAGTTTGTATGGTCAGTACAAAACTCGCAGCTGTTCCCTTCAGTGTTTGCTCGCCGGCTGTGACAAAGTTTTTTTTTTGTTTTTTCTGTTGGTCAGAGTAGTGACCTCTAGGCTCTGGAAGGTCAGCATGAGGTCACCTCATCCAGGAGGTTCAAAGGTAGGCATACTGTAATCATAGAGATTCAAGATAGCAGAAGAAACTACTGTAAGTAAGTTAAAATATAGCACTTTTGAAAACAAAACTATTTTGTTTTATGTGTATGTACTTCCAGTGATTGTCAAACAATGAATCCTTTTTTACCTGTATTTACCTAGATCCATGCATTTCCAAACCTAATAATTCCAGTACCAAGTGTTTTGAATCTCTATAATTCTGGTGCCACTGAGATGTGCCATTTCCTATCCTAATAGGCCTGTTCCCTGGAGGTTGTGCCTTGCTCCTCAATTTGCACTTCCTGCGTGGCATACACAACTGCTCTGCTATGGTACAGTCACCCACCCACATAATAATCCATCTATTTCCAGGGAACTCACGGGGCATTTACCAAAGGGACACGGAGGGCAGCATCTATCAAAGAATTCACCATGTGCATCTGGAAAACCTAGTTACCAGAAAAGCTCATAAGAATAAAAAAGCATTCATAACTTTGTTGGCTCAGAGTGAATGTATGGACTGATTCTGCTAGCAGGGCGAGCTAAGGCATCACTCACTCTGAGTGCCTATAAGTCACTTGTGAAGAACCACTGGTCACTAGGTCCAATTTCTCTTTCTTTCGTTCTTGCTAGTGCTAAAAATGCCCCAGAGGCAGAAAATGGAAGCTAGCAGGCCCACGTACCAGCGAGTGCTGCTTTAACTGATGTTTAAGAAACAAAGTCAGCGAGAAACTTAATCAATCAGTGCTGGTTGTTTATGTTTATGTGCCTCTAGCAAGAGTCATCAATCATGCTTTTTTTCTCCATCCTTTTGCAAGCATTATGTGCTGAATGGAAACCATGGAAACAAAAGGCAGTATTATGATAAAAACCTGCCTGTTGCATATTGTGTGGAAACCTAATTAGGACGCCCAATACAAAAAAAAGCAGCAAAATGAATCAGCAAATTAATTTCAAAAGTCTTATTTTGGTAAGTGCTATTATGAAAATAAATGAAGGTTTGAATACATCTGAATGAAGTGAGCTAAATTCCCTCACTGTGTGTGTCTGATTCTGTAATATACTGTATCTTTACTTCAATACAATGACTGTATCTCTTAGAAGTATGCATAAAGAAATACAAACTTTTTCTTCCTCCACAAAGAACTAGCTTAACCCTCATCAGCTGCAAATCTCTAATCAGTAGCAGTACGTCCCACTTAACATTGCACATAGCCATGTGTTTAGTTTTGTGTAAATGAGATCTGTTGACAGCCACTTGACAGGATGAACCCTGGCTTTTTTGTAAGTGGGGGCAGTGGGGGTTAGGGTTAGACATTTAATGTGTGCAAAGGGGAGAGGATGTATCAGGAGCAGCTGGAGTTCAAACATATTGTGTGGGATGCTTGCCCTCCTCCAAAACTAATCTAATCAGTCTTTCGCTGCTGATAGAGTAAACGTCTGTCTGCCCCGCCGACAAGGACTGAGCATTTCCTGTCCTGGTCTGTGATACTGGTTGTCAGGATCTTAGGGTGGGCTGAGCTAAGTCTAGGGTTAGACATGGTTAGAAGGTGGTAACATCGCATTGTGGGTGGTGGGGGAACCAGGATGGTGGGTGACAGTGCTGATGTTAAGTTGGCGGTGGGTGTGGCGAGATGGTTTCTAGCTTTCAGCACCTGCAGCTGGAATGCACTATCAGAGCAGGCCCTACATCAGAGTTGTGAGGCGGTGGGCGTTGACATTGCAAAGCAAAGGTGTGTGAAAACAGCCTGTTTACAAGGCTCATCTGGATGGGGCATAGCTAAGGGTCAACTAGGGGGGACAACTCAAAACAGAGGGGGGCCATGGAAAGATGAGGGCAACAACACTGCAGGACATTAACATACAGTATATCTTTCAAAAGAAAAGATGTTGCTTTCAGGAATTTCTAGTCTGTGGATCCTGTCCCTGGCTGTCTATAGGCTCTGGATCATGTCTGGTCCAAAGTGTGTGTGTGTGTGTGTGTGTGTGTGTGTGTGTGTGTGTGTGTGTGTGTGTGTGTGGGTGGGTGGCTGTGGGTTTGTGTGTGTGTGTGTGTGTGTGTGTGTGTGTGTGTGTGACACTAAGGTCAAATCTGTTGATAGAAATAATAAGCAGTGAAACATATGTGAATGCAGATCTAGTGTATACATGCACACCAATGTTTGTGTGTGTCCTTGCTAGTGCTGAGGGGGAGAGTGACTGAGAGAATGAACAGCTAAAATAACACTGTGTGTGTGTGTGTGTGTGTGTGTGTGTGTGTGTGTGTGTGTGTGTGTGTGAGAGAGGCCCTTCTTTATCTGAATGAATGGCCAGCGTTCTAATCCTTGCGCTCTCTGCCCTTATCTGGAAGGAAGGAAGTGACTGGGCTTATCCAAGACACACGTGTCATTGTGATAGCTGTGATAGCTGCCAGGCCCAAGGACCAAACACCAAATACACCACTGCATATCTGTGGAATTCACATCAGCTCTTTAGAAGGAATCATTGTCAATGCACACTGAATACAACTAGGACTAAAGTGATGATTCATGATTATTTTCCTTGATGATGTGATCACAGTTATTATCCCTATGAGTGAGAGCGAGGCTTGCACATGAACCACTTGGTGTTACTCACTATCATTCAACATAATAGCTCTGGTCCTTCCAAGCGAAATGAGCTATCACAACTTCTCCTTGTGTGTTGTTACGGCAATCCAAGCAACATGTGTGCATCAAAGTTTTGGTTGTGTCCCATTTTCCTTAATGGGGGTTCACTTAATATTTGCCTCTGTTGTTTATTGGTTATGATGCTTATAGAACTACACACAATTTTCTGAGCAGCCCACAGCAAAATGTATGAATATATGTTGTTGTCGTGTAAAGAAACAGGGCTATTTTAAATATTAAGCAGAATAGCTCATTTCCAATGCTTCATAGAGTGTCTTACTTTACCTGTCTCACACATCTGAGATTTATTTTGCGAGGACCCATGGAAGGAACAAAGTTGGTGGGACATTGTGTTACCTGTCTCTCCATGTCTGTCTTTGCTGGTGTCTATCTGTCAAGGCAGACAGCAGGGTTTCTGCCATCTCCCTCCTTCCCTCCTGTGCTTGGCCCTCTTCCTCCACTGTAGCCAGGAAGAGCATAGTCTGAAAAAGAGAACCAGAAGTAGAAAATAGGTGCATCAAGTAGAACTAAATGAAAACGACAGCATGACCTGGACCACTGGAAAAACACGCTATTCATTTACTGTAATTTCCATTTGCAATATAGGTGAAAATTGTCTTCTTAAAACAGTGGCAAAAATGATATTGGTTAGTTTACCACCCACTACATCCTTGAATAAGACATATCAAAACTATTTCGTCATATTAAATCTTCCCTTAAATATTGAACTGCATGGAATCGAATGAAAAGGCTACCTGAAGCAATTCCCTCCATCATTGAGCTTCTATCCTCAGTTTAGAAATTACACAGCTCTGAGCCAAGACTCCATTATAACATCCCTGGGACGGCGACATACAGTAAGTCTAGTTTCACATCAGAGGATGGGCAAATTACACCCAATATTAGAGTGTGAGTCAATTAATCACGTCCTGCACAGCACAGTGTAATGTGTGAGTATCCCCCTGTTGAACATGAATTACAGGCCGGCTTAAAGTGTGACGTGGCACATCAGTGCTAATCTGAGACATCCTGGCAAACCTTCGCCTCCAAGTCCTCCGCAGCCTCTAAGCTGGTTGAGAGGGAGTCAAATGAAAAAGGATCTGGCAGCCCAAATTAAATGCAATGCTGTCAGCCACACTCAAATCCCTCTTTCTCCCTCTTCTTCTCTACCCTTCACAGACTCTCTCCCTCTCTGAATATCCTTAAATATATCCCCCCCCCTCCTTCTCGCAGCCTCTAAAAAGTGATGGATCTGTAACTCTGACTGACTCTGACGCCTTGTTAAGAACAGTCTCTTCCTGTCACATCCACCAGTAAAGCGCGTTCATTTCTTCCCATTAACAGTCACTCGCCTCCCCAGTCATCCAACCGTCTTTTCAAAAAACCCACAATGTAAGGGAACATTAATTTTTTCTCCTCTCCCTCTTTTTTAATCCTTTTCTGACAATCCACCTGTCTGTCTTACTTCATTTGAAGATAGGTTTGATTGTCTGTGTGTGTGTATTTCCAAAGGAGAGGAGTGTGATTTGCAGACAGAGTAATATGCTTACTTTCTCCATACCACATAGGACAGGTGTCAAAACATGTGGCGGTGTGTGACTGATTACACCTGACTTGGAGGAGACACCAAAGATTACGGTGACCAGGAGGTAGCAGGGCTGGCTGTACTCCCTGTGGAAACTGTACCTTTCGGTTTGGATCAAACCCTGTCCTCCTGGGATGAGTGTCAGGCTAAGAAAGTGCCAGAAAGTGCATTCAGACTGTATCACCATCTCAGCTAGTTGACATCATATTGCCATGCTGGCCGTGTAGCACAGTTTCAGTGTTTCAAGCACAGCAAGTGATTCGTAGTTGATCTGAAACCTGCTCTGACATGCTTCTGAGCTTGCTTCAGCTCTTCCCAAAGCTAGCCAGGGAACAGAATGAGTAGCAAGAAAGGAAATATACTGCAGTCCAATGAGCTTATTCTCACAGCCAACAAAAGCCACATAATTCACAAACTGTTAAACTGGCTCAGATTTAGACAAGTCCACGTTTGTACATCATCACCTTGTTGTGTATTACAGCCTATAAATTGAAATGAATTGCCAAACTGCATGAAAAAGGTATTTGTCTCAACTCAATGATGATGACAGAAGTCAGCAAAATAGACACCAAAACCGCTGCAAACACACTGAAAATTGCTCACCTCTTCTTTTTAACATATTAAACACACCAGTGACAAAATTCTTCTTTGGGAGAGTGTGTGTACATTTGTGGGTGTGTATGCGAAAGCTGGTGTGCCTTTAATAATGTGAATGTGTGTTACCAAGCCTCCTACCCATGAAAATGTGTGCATGTGTGTTTGCGTGCCAGAGTTTGTGTGTGTATGATCTGGTGTTTAGAAGACCTGGTGCTGAGAGAGGCCTTCAGGTTTAGCCACAGGCTGATCCCCAGTCCATTTAGACATCCCACTGGTTGTTTACTGGTCAAGCCCGGCCTTAGTCAGCCACGGCAATACCACAGCCCTTTATCTTGGGGCCTGTGTTAGCACTAATCAGCCCCCTCTTTCCTTCTATTTACTCCTTGATGACAGTAACTATCCTCAGCCTCCACCTCTCTCAGCCTGATGCTGACCACAGATGTCCCCCTGACACAGGCCACATCCTGAGGTGAACAAGAGGACAAGGAGGACCTGGGTACCTCAATCCCTGGTCCCCAGACCCAAACTCAACCCTGTCTATTTTACTACACTCAGGCATAAACATTTCCGGCCCTGTGCAGAAGCAGGGTAGGTAAACAAACATGCAGTCAGGCTGAGGTGATATTTTGGTTGGTGGAGAGCTGGAGTTATGATAGTGTTCCAAGCGAAGGCTGGCTGGAGGGCAGCCTGGGGCGGCTCACTAACACCTCGAGCCAGGACTGTATCTTAACACCAACAAGCATCTGTCTATTCCATCATATAACAACATGTCACTCATTCAGCACAGAATAATAGAATGGGAAGATTGTTTGTTGATGCGCACAGTGCAATAAGATGTAAATCCCTTAAAACTTCACAGAATAGCTGTCACGGGTCACATAATAACTAAAAACTAAGTGTTCAAAGGGAGGAAGGTTAAAAAAAGATGCATGCAGAACTGAAGGTTTACACTCCATAAAACAGAGCTACTAGCTGACCACCAGAGTGTCTGAGAAATTGTTAACACCCCATGAAATGCCTTAGCTGACTTTAGACCAGGATTTTCAGGGGACCCAGCGCACTCTTAAGCTCACTGGCACTCTCTTTCATAGGAAACTTTTTATGTCTGCAGGCCACAAAAAAAATAAAATCCCCAAACTTTTTAACTATTTTAACAGATCTGGGTGATTTCTAGACCAGAATAGACCATCCAAATGATGGGTGGTTACTCATCAAACTCACCAGTAACACCAAACATTCCCCGGGTTTTGGCCGGAGGCAGGTGTTAATTTGCCACCATGGTGCCACCCCTCCTAAGTGCACCTCTGTCTGTCCGACTGGCAGCATCCACGCCTAGCAGGCCCAGCAACAGGCCAGTAGACTCGCCTGTCGTTCTGTGTGCCAACATGCCTGTGTGCCCATATGGAGGCAGGCATGGCCTTAACTAGTAATCCATCCTCCTGTTTGTGACTGTTGAGCCACCACTGGGTGCTTTAACTCATAGTGATGGCATTCAAGCACTAAAAATCTCTGTGAAATCAGTCCTATATTAAAAATTACATTTCCTGCATTAAGGTGCCACTCTAATCAAGTCTGACTTACTCTACAAAGACTGAGCCGTGTTTTGAGAAAAATCAACCTTTCAACTGCAAAAGAGACTGATAACCTTCTGGCCATGGATCAATTGTGAGACCTACATAGAATCTGGAAATTACCCAAATGGACTTCAGTCTGCAGTATAGGTGTGTTTGTTTAGGATAAAATCCTTTTTTTCCCCATCTCTGCCATGGCAAATGTATCTTCTATGTAGCAATTCCAGATTCAATACCTCATGTGATGAAAAGAAGGACATGTTTATGTTTTATTAATGCAGGTAATTACCAGATAGTGGCTAAACTCTTTAAGATCAGTGGGGATTCAACCTGGTCACCAAGAAGATGACTCAGAGCTCTGCTGGTTTCAATTATAGCCATCCACTAAAAGACTTATTTACGCCTGAGAATAACACCAGACCACGTGATTTTGGCCAATACTCCAGGACAGAGAGCCACATTTTCAGACCATAGCAATAATATGAGATTTGTGAAATTAATGATGTATACCTTTTCTAACCTTTACCTTTTCTGTCAGTTTTGCCATTTACTGTCATTCTTCCCTAACTTGACTTCCTCTTGCGCAGCAACATGGCAAGCACATTAGCAAGGTATCTCAAGCTTTAAGGTTTAACCCTTTTTTCCAAATCTTCAGACACTCGACTGACTTTTGCCACAGTTTAAGCTCAGCTGCTCTGACATCTGATTTCATAGGCCTTGGGAGTGGGAGTTTGGCAGACTCGTAGCTGCCTCCATCTCCCTCTCCCCTCTAATACAAGAAACCAATATCACTTTGGCCGCTGGTGGAAAAAGGAATCAGGCACCTTGCTCGGGGTAATGGATAGCTTCTGCTCACTGATATAAACAACTGGGGAGCTGTGATCCTGCCAGGGCCAGTTCCAGTCTGGACAAGGGATCTGTGTGTGTTTGCTGCATGCCACCACCAAGTTACTTTGCTCTTGGGAGGGACTCTCCACCGGTGGAAAAATTATATTAGCCCAGGAAGAAATAAGCCCAGAACACATTCACTTTTCTGTGACATCACACTAGAAGTCATAAAAAGTGTGTGTGTGCATGTATGTGTATGTGCTCTTTTTCCTGCTGTCTGCCTGCTGTCACATGATTACAAGTGGTTCAAAATTGAGGCATATCTGAAATTAAATTTGTTCAGTTTCCATTATGTAAGATTGGTTGATAACGCATGTGTGTTTCGGTGTGTGTGTGTGTGTGTGTGTGTGTGTGTGAGTGAAGGATGTCAACATTGCTGATCAAGGTTGTCACCCAGACTTTGAAGCTCCACAATTTTTGATATTATCAAAGAGAAAACAGTAAAGAAAATGGGAAGGAAGAAAGTCCTATAAAAATGTTCTTTCAAGAAAGTATTTTCTTTGTATGTGCGTGTGTCTTTTGAATTATCTGTGCAACTTTGAGCAGTTCTTACAACTGAAACGTACAGAGTGTTGACTTTAGGGGAGGTTTTAGAAAGCAAAGAGAGTAAAGAAATAAAGACATTGGCCTATTTTACAGTTTCTTATGTACACTCAGTGTTTTATTAGGTACACCTGTACAGTCTAATGCAATCCAGTACAACTGTTCTGCTATAAAGTCTGCTTTTATGATGCTTATAATGTTCAGTTTTTGTTAATACTGTCATAGGTGTTGATGTTTTAGCACTGAGGTCATAGTTAGTGGTGGTGTCGTACTGGAGTGCATTATATTGAGAGATGTTTCTAATAATCTGCCCCCTCAATTTGAGACACAATAATAAACTAAATATAACTGAATTCACACATTTTTGACAATTTCACCAAAAACTGAATATTATGAGCTTGTAAAGATAGATGTTATCACGAAGATTGTACAGGTGTACCTAATAAAGTGGCCACTGAGTGTATACTCAGTGATGAGCTGAAACTCAACCCTAAAATCTAGATTTCAGAATTTCTGGAAACATAAAGATAGAAAAGATTCCTACAATAAAACAAGATACAAATTTGTTGGAAGGATATCTCAAAATCCCTCATTTCTACTCTGCGTGTGTATATTTGTGTGTACGTGGGTGGGTGAGTGTGCTAATGTGTTCTCGCAGTGATAGAAACCAAGGCCTTTCTGCTAAATTGACCCTTGCAGGGTCACGGGCACCATCAATTATCAGCCAGTAAAATGGGCTTTGCTACACACAGCAGACTATATGGAGTGTAAAACATTAGAAAAATGTGTCTGAAACATCAGAGTAACATGTTTGAAGTGACAATGGTTTGTGGAGGGGGGGGTGTAGAGACACTCCCAAAAAGGGAAGACCCCTGACAAGTGATTTTGTTTGAAGCCTTTGTAACACACTCAAGTGGGCAGGGATGCCTTCTATGGCCCCGACGGCAGTCCATCTTCTGGGCAGAATACAAGCAGGATGGAAGGACATATGCTTTCCACAGGGTCAAATAAAGCACAGCTCACAGGCTATTGTGGTGCTCCCTTTTGGTTATCAAGAAGAAAAGGCAAATCTGTTGTTGGGTCGTAGTCCAATGGGCCAACAAATATCACATAAAAATTCACCGGCCTATTTCTTGTGAGGCTTTTGTATCTGCCTCATGATAAGGAGTGTGGATCCAGTTGGCCTTAATGGCTAAACCACATAGTTCTTAGTCTGAATGAGCTCTCCAGCAGGCTGGGACAGGGGACACACAAACCCATACACACACACACTTGTGCAAACTCCTCACTGGCCTGGCAAGAATGCATCATCCATCCATCACAAGAAAGCTTTGAGAGGCGCTTTGACTAATTCAGGACAATGAAGACAGAGCTGGACAGAGATGTTTGCGATGAGCGTGACACTCAAGCACCTTCTGCTCTGTTAAAACCCTCTTACTCTCTTTCAGTATATGAAAGCTGAGCCTAGATTCTAGCTAGATAGCAGATTGTGATCAGCACCTCACTCTCCTGCCAGTAAAAAGCTTTTTGCTGACTGGGGCCAAAGCCAGCCTTTCTTAGACCCTGAGTTACAGTGTAACACACACTGCACCATACTTCAGGTCTTCAAAAATGCTAAACCAATAAAAAGGGTTTCCATCCATCTAGACACGCTTGCAGAGAGGAGAATTTTGTTTTAGAGGGGGAATATGTCTGCAGGGGCTGAAATGTGCTGCTAACAAAGTTTTGATTGACTACAAGAAGTCTGAAGCGCAGTGACTCCTCAATTTATGCATTTGGCTGAAAACTGTGGAGCTGCTATAGCAAAACAAAACAGGCCCGCTTATGTGTCTAGTCTGACATCAAATGTGAATTTCCTATGGAGGTACAGTGAAAAAGAATGACTATGTCTAAAGTTAGGATCTCCAAAATTGCAGGTTCCCTACCATAAAAACACTGTACTTTATTAAAAGCCATAAGGTCTGTGTAGCAGCAGCCATAGACAAACCTTGGTTTTATTGATAAACTTGGAGTTGCAGGGGAGGGAAATCATTCAAGATGAGCCAACATTGTTAACATCAGTTTTGTTTGTTTGTGATATTATTTCTATTATGGCAGCTCAAGTATTTTCTTAATTTAATACTAATTGAGGTTCAAGGTAATCAGTATATTGTCTGTTGCATCATTCTACCTCAAGTCCTAGTATTGATCATTTAAAGCGCTATACATTATGTGACAAAAAACAGGAGTGTGTCTAATCTGCTGCTTCCCTATAGCTCAGTTGTGATTAAACTGGCAGCTTTGTTGCCTTAAACAATTCTCACCACACTACGCTGCTATGCAGTAATAGACAATGCAACACACCATGAAGCAGTTACATATAACTGGATTATGGACTCACATACTCTATAAGAAGCTGTCTACTTCAATCTGGCAAAGAAGTCACAGACACTCTTGCATTTACTGTATAATATTGTTCAACACAAACCATATATGCTCTAAAAAGAATTCCACTGTGGAGTATATTGATATAATCTAATTAATTAAAGGGAATTAAAAGTAAGTACAGTTCACTTTGGATTGAGTTACATCATGTACCTAATTATTGCAGTGAATCAAACATCTATATTACATTGTATCTTGACATTAAAAAGCAGACAAGTTCAAACTTCTTTTCATGACATTTATGTTTGCTGATCGTTTGTATTCTGGGTTTAATCTTTCTACAAAATAGCCCCTAATTGTAAAGCTGTTCAGCTGCCAACTCTTGCTGTAAGTGCTGTGTGTTGAAACTTTTGATCAGCATTTGAACAAAGCCCCTGAGGACTTTTCAATCAATCTGTACTTTCAAATGCATTACCATACTAAAAAGATTGATTACCTATTTCAAATGACGGTACTGAAAGGAACAAAAACCACTGGCTGCAGGGAAGAAAGAAAAATACATTTTAAAAATGTAATGCATATATTCTCAGTAATCAGTAATGTTGAGTATACATACAATGTATAGTAAATGGGGAAAACCATGCACAAACACTGATGTGTCCTTTAAATTTCAAGAATTAATTTCAAAACTGCCAAAGTTTTTAACATGTGATGCTGATATGCTGATATGGTAAAGTATTATGTTAGCGTTATTCAAGTGTTTCTAAACACACCTGATTTTCCATACATTTCCACAGTATACTTGTCGCCCACTATTGTGTTATGTGTGTATGTGTGATTGCTCCCCACCAAGGGAGGCTGATGAGAGCGGCTAAAGGGTGTTTATGAGACTGTTAGCCAGGAGAGGATGCCGCCCCGCAGCTCTCGCCCAAATAAAAGAGCCATTTATTACATCCAACATGACCCTCTCATTACACACAAATAGGAATTAATGAGCGCTATATCGGGCGCTCCCAGTGGAGCGAGGCGGGGCCCACTAAAGGACTAGCGTTAATTACATTGTCCTACATCTCACCCATTTAACACCACCCATCAGATCGCTCTATCTGCGTGGGAAGGATAGGAGGGTGGAAGCGATTCACCTGGAAGGATGGCCGCTCTCAGCTTTACCGGTGTGGTACAGCCCGAAAATTAGCTAGAGATTTGTGAAAACTAAAGTTTAAGCTGCTTCTGTCTTCTTGTCTGCTACTGAATATATGTGACTCATAAGTTACTTTCACCAACTGTATTGATCAGATATAGGGCTGCAGCAACACAAGCACACAAGTGCAGTACACAAGTACACATGGCAGCCATGTATGTTAGTGTTTGGGGTTTGAAACAAGTCTAGTGAAAACAAAGATGAAAAGTTATTATCCAAACAGTCAGTTGTAAAAGTCAATTGGATCTTCTTGGTTCAACTTTGAGTTGCAATAATTATCGTAGTTATGCATGCAGTGAGTAATGCAATGGACGTTCATAACAAAAACTGTGGGTGTGTACGCTTCTAGTTTTAAAAGTAAAATACTTGGGGATTTGTCAGAACACCAGTGTTTCTTGTCCAAACTCCATTGTAAAGGTGTGGCTACCAGTGTTGGGATCTAAGCAGTGAAATTGGTGAGTAAAACATAACTGATAGGAATGATGGTCAAAACTACAAGAACAGACCCTAGGTTGTAAAAAAAAAAAAGGGATTTTCCTTTCAGGCTTCACACGGGAAAGAATCTGCTTTCCCAGAAAACCCACATCTTAGGTTTGATCTCTGTTGGGTTATCCTCTTCATACTGTACATGCCTTGTTTTGAAAGATGCACAGACAAAAAAAAAAAAAAAAAAAAAAACAAGGCACGGAACTTCCCAGAATGCTCCCAGGACTTGTACTTCCTCCTGACTGTACTCACATCCCCTTGTTTACAGCATCAGCTTTTCATTTCTTTCTGGTATACTTTCTCTCGCACACTCTGATTCCAACTTAAATCTTTACCGTTATCTCTTTATTCCCTTCACCTCTGAAAATGCCACCCCCCCTCCCTTATTTTTTCCCCCTGTTCCACCTCCTCCAAATACAATTATCATCAACAATCTTTCCCATATTTCCTCTTTTTCTTTGCATTTCTTCAAGCGAATCAGACAATTTTACACTGTCTTCCCATCAGGATCACCCCATCGTCTCCACTCATTGTTTTTAAAGGAAGCTTAAAAACCCCGATAGGTGCTCCAGTGATTTGGAAGAATTAGCAAGGTCCGAGGTCCTAAGTGGTTAGTTCTTTGCTGTGCTAGCTGCAACATCTGAACAAAAAGCTGATTATGGATCAAATTTTCACCACATTGGAGACCTAAGGCTTCCTCAGAGATGAAAAGATCCAAAGTGTCATTTGGTGATAGACTTTTGGCCTGTTTTTGTTTGTTTGCTTGTTTGTTTGTTTTGTGTACAGTATATATCATTTTGAAGGTTTTTGACCTCACCTGTGCGTAATAATGCCAGAACATTGGTTGCCTTTCTTTCCTATATTAGAACCTTAAGAAGGTATGTTCTATTTTTGTCCCTGATTAAGTTTTGGGGTGGGTAATTTTATTGTTTACTAGGAGCTAAAGTTGGGGTGGACTGTTTTCATGTTCATTAATCAGTTTTAATTTATTGTTTCACTATGTGCAGGCGATACGAAGCCATCTGAGACTGTGACTGTGATTTGGGGGTGAACAAATAAATGTGAAATTAATTTGAGTTGACATGCAGATAAACAATAATAAGGATATCAGCCACAAGACCTGATTCAGATTCAAGTGATTTTAATAAAAGTGTGTGCACAGATTTCAGAGTATGATGGCTCTATTTTTTTCCCTTCCGGCTTCAGCACCACATCTCAATGTGTGTATTGCTATTTCTGAACATGAGAAATATTGAACCAGTGATAGACAAGCTCTGGCCATGTATTTAATAAGCAATAAGATTAATATTGCACTAAAACTACATAAATTGAAAATGACTAAGTTATTTTCTTTGCTTTTAGTCACAAATCAATGTGTTTTCTTGTGTCTGCGGTAATTTATTTTACTCTATCACTTTGACACGACTGCCTGCGAGTGTAAACAATTACACCTGGATCAAAGTACTGGAATAACTATATATCAAGCACTGGTTAGCGGTGATGTCTCTAGTCAGCTATAAGAGGGGCGGGCTTTGCTATGAGATGCTCTGAAATCTCTCTTTCATCTTTTTATACTTTCTCCCCGATCTAGGCACTTTTCAACACACACATACAAACACACACTCCTCCCTTGCATCTCTCTGTTGGTATGACACAGGAAAAAGCTGGGCCCTGCAGCCAACCCCACCGTCCGCACTGAATGCGATTAAACTGAGCAGTGATTAATCTGGGCTGCCCCATAATTCCTCTTTACCACTTTAATGGATGTTATCTCCCCTCCTCTGAAGGCTTATCTTGCTGATCGAGGCCAAGGATGAGGAGAAGGAGAGGAAGAGGAGGGGGTGGCTATGGGGCCTATTGGGGGGTGGGGGATCAAACCAAATCCAGACAGAGGTAAGTAAATGAATAAGTAAGTAAATAAGTAAGTAAATAAATAAATGCAGGGATTGAGGAAGCTGCTAAGCGGATAAGGCAGATCAGTCTCTGTAAAGTGCTCATTTGTTTTCTAAGAAGACGAGACAAGCCGCCTTCAAAGCTTGCTGATACAGTAAAAACACTGTCAACATCACAATTCACAGACAAACAAAATAAATTATCCAAACCGCTGTCAATAAAATTTCCCACCCCCTGATTGTAAAGATGAGGTGTACTCCATACCTGACAGTCATGGGTAAAAGACAAAAAATAGGGGGGTTTCGATGAGCTCATTTTCTTTCACAAATGGCGGTGACGTAAAACAATGGCATTGTTTAATTTGCGGTTTCCATACTGTGACATAAAGTCAATGATGAAGTTCCTCTAATACATTCCAAATTCAGGCATCCACAGCCACGAAACAAAACGAAAGTTTGCTCAGGTCTGAGTCCATGATAGGAATGAAAACGTATCAACTCTCAGCACCTCAGCTTTCAGGACACTACATCCTGTTATTGAGAAATAATTACACACATACGTGAGGAATCGTTTTAATCATTTTAAATGAGAAAGTGCTCCACAAGGAAATGTCCTAGGAAAGAAGAAAAGATGAGCTGGTGCCAGGTTTTGTTCGCTAACAGACAGTAATACATAGTAAAACACTATGCGCTCTGACAACAAGCGCAATTATGATTGGCAGTGCATGTCTCTGTGTGCACATCTGAATAGGCCACTTTTTTTCTACAATGTAAAATTCAAATAATTGAATATTGCAGTAATGCAATATAGCTTCAAAATAAATCCTGCAGCAATTCTCTCCATTTCAAACTCTTACTTACATGTGTTAACTGAAAAAAGTACTACTATAAGAGCCTTCGCCACAAAGTTTCTTCTAAACTTTCCTAAATGGACACCTCTGTACACCTCTGCAAGTAAGGGTGTGTCTGTCCCAGTGTTTCTGTCCTGCCATGTTGGTGTCCATGTATATAAATGCATATGTGAGACGCCAGCTGAGAAGTGACAGGGTTAAATCTGTTCGTAGCACTTTCCCCCCCCCCGCTTCGGCTTACAGCGATGTTGCAGTGAGATTCTGTCATAGACAAACCTCTGTGGGATTCCATTCACTGCTAGTGTACATCTTTAGGTACAAAGCTGCGGGCTGCATTGGCTCCAGGTAACATAAACGCTCCCTTCAAGCCACCGCGTATCTGCCCATGAAAATTCTCTAAAGGGGTTTAAGCATTTACGCAGAACACTATCAGGCACTGCCGAAAATTCAGCTTACCCTGTTGAATACGGACTTCAAAGAGAATTGCAAATACCTTTGCACCGCTAGATTTTCTCCCTTCTCTCTTTCTCGTTCTCTCTCCCTTCCTGCTTCTTTTCATTTTATATTTCCAAACACAAGCTGCTGCGTGATGTAAAATGTATTATCAGCCATATATTTCCTCTTTAAATGAATAATAACAATAATCTTTGAGTAATTTCTTTTTTATACAGCTCCGTCTAAATAGGGCAAAGCAAGCAAGCTAATATAGAGCCACGGGTAAACAAGGCCGTGCAATAATGAACGTGTGGATTAGGCCTCTAGTCTATGTTGCGCGATAGGAAAAACAGCTGCTACTATCCAGGTAACAGCACGCATTGACTGTCAATGAAGGATAAACTACTGCCGTAGTGCTGCACATTTACTTCTTTCATTCACACTGTGGACACACAGTAAAGACACATGGAAACAAATACATACAAACAAACCCACATGCATACACACAGACACACACATACTGTATATATGCCTAAGAACCACAAAGAATTGGAATATAATAAATGTATAAGCCTATTTGCACAGTATAGAGCTTAAAATGCAAAACAATATGATGCATAAACACACTGTGATTTAATGTAAGAGATAATAAATGGCTTCATAATGAGCAATATAAATGGTCTTTAAACAGTTTATTGCTTAGTTCACACTTATAATTAATCTGGGTTCCATGTGTGCATATAAAGTGGGTATAAAACTCTGCCCGACTGTGCAAGTAAAACGGCGAGCGAAAGAGAAAAATTACTGCTGGTAAAGCATCTGCAACATGATTCAGCTGTGGCCTCTAGTTTTCAAAATATGCTGCCTTTTTCCCCTCGGCTGGACCAGCACAGCAAGCTCTCCAAATAATACATTACAAAAAATTGTTCCCTGAAATTATTTACGGTGAAACGCACAACAGAAACCATAACATTTATAATGTTTTACAAAGCCATCAAATAAGTGGAGAGGGGATTAATTGCCCCGGCCCGACCTTAAAATAATTATTGTGAGCGGTGCAACTCTAAACTCCAATGAAATTGATACACTTTGATAATTAGATTCTTGGCACTGACCCGCTGAAGTCAATAAAGGTTATTAAGGCCAATTGCTGTCTAAACGCATTACGGGCAGGGTAAACTGTCCGTCGGAGGCCCCTGCTACTCCAGCGCCAATATGATAATCCATTCTCCGTCCTGGGGGTTTCTTCCCCAGCGCCTGTGTCTCCACTCTGCCATACAAAACCAGATTGGATTCGCTTAACCTTTCCAGGACTTTGATCAAATGAGCTCACACAGCAATAACATTTACATTGACCCCCCACCCCTCCTCCCCAACACACACACAACCCCTGTCTTTTTTTCTTTTCTTTTTTTTTTACTTCCTCCCCCTCTCTGTGTCTGTCTCTACAGACTCTCCCTACAGTTCACTACCCTCCATCCCTCCCTCCCCGACCACTCCTCAGCACCCACCCTCCACAGGTCAATAACCTAATCAGCTATCGATGGCGACCGGGCCAGGCTGTGTATGATTGCAGGGCAACCCTCCTCAGTAGCCCAGATTGTTTCCGAAGACAGTTATTAAAAAGAGGAGAGAAGATGAAATGGTCACTCAGCGCATCCCTGCACATACACACGTGCGTGCATCCACACAAAAGTCAGGCTCTATTACAAATCAGAGGACGTACATTTTGTCGCACAATGAGAAAAAAAAAAGAGTGTGTACTGCATATATGTGACCAAAACGTCGGGAAAACTGGGAGTGACAGGCTGGGTGAATGGAGTAGAGGAAGACGTGGCCCCGATACCACTTCCTGTTTTGTACATCTTGAAGTATACAAATGTATTCAACTGAGTGGATCCCATTTATTATGAAAGTGGATTAATTTCCTTGATATGTGTTGAAAAGATTTCCATCTACAAGGCTTGTTCTGCTGTCAAATGAGGGAGAAAATGTGAGAAAGAGACAGAGATATGGCGAGATAGCAGGAGCGAGAGAGGGAGAGAACAAGAGAAAGAAATAACTTAAAGAGAGAGAGAAAGAGAGAGGGGGAGAGGGAGTGCATTGAATTCTCTGCATCCACGGTGGCTTTTGAAGTTGTGAGATGAGCAGCCACAGAAGTCAGGAAAGTGACAAATTAGGGAAAAAGCTGTACTGTGCAAGCAGAGCTGCTAAATCAATTAAAGTCATGCCAAGTGCATACATTAACATCAATGGCACACACATACACACAAACACACGCACAGGACAGGAGAAAAAAGGGGAGATGTGCTCATGGGCTCGTCGCTGTCGTTTCTCCCCCACAGTGAAAAGAGGAAAGATAAAAAATACCACACCAGTATTTAAAATATTCTGCATAAAGCCAAGACTCTCTTTCTATTGTCAGTCAGACGGAAGCTATTCATTGTTGCTAGTTTAAGGAAATGTCACTATAGTATGATAGCCACGATAGCAGAGTCCTGAGGGAACATAAAGCTGCGAGCGAGGCAGGTCTAAACGGACTTTAGCACCCTGGATCACAGGGGAATATAAAACCTTTAAGTTAATGTCCTTTTTCCACCCTCCAGAAACAACCTTTACCTTATATACACTAAAGCCCCCACACACACTCATACACACATTATACTTTTGCTGTACATTCACGTACACATACCTACACTTGAAGTTTATTCAGCCACACGTTTCTTTGTTTCTATCAAGAAACCACATGAATTCATGAGGTACCAAAAAGAGGCGAGCAAGCAAGTGGACTTGTTTTGTGTCGGTTCTTTATTTATTTATTTATGTATTTTATCAGAATGTCATTCAAATGGAAGTATGAGCATTTGCATGACAACAGGCTGAGGAGCAGAGAGGGAGCCCCAGGGACAGACAGTATCCATAAACAGGAGCTAGTCCCCCCATACTGCAATATTCTTCATACGGACTAACAAACGCATACATAGCCCAGCGCATCCCACAACACTGTGTGCTAAATATGACAATAAAGAGAGGAAGGCTGGCTGTTTGTATTGCTATTTTAGCAGGATAAAACAATAGGCTGTTTTATTGCTACAGCGCAGTGTATAAAACAACACAGTGTCAATTTATAAACCGTATTTAAAGAGACATATATTTGTTATTTTAAAATACCCATGGTGATATCAAATTTGACAAAAAATAATGCTGTACTAAAATATACTCTGCAGGCAAGAACAGAAAATCTAAATAAATAAATGGCAAACAATGTCTGCACACAGTAGGTCACTCGTATTTCACTAAATTACCCTATACTGTCAATTGCCAGCTTCAAAATGTAAAATATAATGCAATAAAAGGAATGTAGGGGGGAACCCACATAATTTAAATATCTCAAGAGTAATTTAGAGAAATGTGTTTTAATCTAACTACAGAAAAGCCACAGCTATCAAAACCTCCAAAAGGAAAATCTATAAGTCACATCTATAAAGTGCCTTTCATCAGCATATCAGAGGTCGATGCCTGTATGTAAATATTGCTTGCAAAAGCAATAATGTTGTCTTTCATCACAATAGTGAGTGATTACATTTATGCATTCACCAGTGTATTATTTTTTTGCAAAGGTTCAGTATACATTTCTGCAGAAGATATACTTGCTTTTGTGTAATTTGACATTATTTGATTAAATGAAATTCAGTAAAATAATTTAAACTGTAAAATGAATGTTGTTAAATCAAAAAAATACTACATATAATTTTGGTCTAAAAAGTATGTTAATATATACCTATTTTCAATTATCTTATTTTATTGATTTAACTTTTTTTATACTAAAAAGTGGCTCACATTTTATTTGCTGTATTGTGTAAAGTCTGATGCTAAGTTTCTACTGCATGACAGAAATCCACGTGTGCCACACACACAAACACACACACACACACACACACACACACAGTGGATATGGTTTGCTTGCCCATTAGAGAGACATTAGACTGAGACACAACAGCAAGGAGAGAGAAAGACCTCACATTTCACTGATGCCCTTTTCTAAATACAGGTCCAAATCACACACTTCATCTGGGCCCGGAGGTGGAGCTCTAGATGAGTTTAGCCCCTGTCTACTACACCCCCCCCCGTTCGACTAAGTGAGAGAGAGAAAGAGAGAGAGAGACTATGACTACAGCCGAGGAGTGTCGGCAGCAGCAGTACTTTTCTCCTCTAGCCCCTGTCTTTATCCCCGCCTGAGCATTAGATGTGATTACTGCTCAGCGCTCGACACTGACAGAGACAGAGAGCTCCCAGAGACAGCAGGAGTGGGTGAGAGACATAAAGAGACACACAGAGAGAGAAAGAGAGAGAGCGAGGGAGCAGAGAGGAAAAGAGGAGCACAGCTCTTTCGCTCCCTCCGCTGCTGCTACAGTGATACAAGAGTGCCCCCTGCTGCTTCTGGTGTCTGGGTGTTAAACACACACACAAACATACATGAACACACACACTCTTTGAAATCTAGCTATGAGAAAGGCACAGCATAGAACCTGTGGGGAGAGAGAGAAAGCGAGACCAGGCATGTATCTGTGTGAGCTGTATCTACAGTGCTGTGTGTGTGTGTGTGTGTGTGTGTGTCTGCAGCACATATGTACAGTACAGAGCTGTGACTAAGGTGACTTAATTATGAGTCTGACATTACTAAATGTGATTCCTTTACAGTGGTGTCTAACTAATAGCTGTGCGCCCACGTTCCTCTCTAATAAAACTTCTGTGAGGCTACAATTAAACACATGACACATCCTTAATAATGCACCGTGGTAAGAAGATAGACAATCCATCGTGTAATTGTAAACACACCCTCCCTTGTGAGAAGCATTACTGGACATCAGATCACTTATGTAGTTTGTATAAGAATCACAAGCAGAGGCATGCTGAGCATTTAGAAAGGTGAAATTCCTATTACTAATTGACAGAATGACTACACTAGTCATGAAGCTGCTCATATTTTGGGGAAACGGTAAACATGTTTTTATTATTATTATTATTATTATTATTGTTTTTTTTGTTGTTGTTGTTGTTGTTATTCACTTTCAATATTATCTGGGTAAAATTTTTAATAGTTAATGTTTTTATTTACAATATATTACATATTGCCATTTAATATATTATTAAAATCAGCGTCAATAAATGTGGTTTTCTATTTTCATATTCATATGAAACTGAGGATGGTGTGTGTGTGTAAACCTGAACTTGTGGGGAAAACAGCATGCAAATTAAAATGGAAATACATGTCATTTAGCCACTGAAGGATTAGTAAAGTAATGTGAGTGACAGTACACTGCGCAGACAGTGCGGCTGCCATGTGACCAGCAGTGTGTCTGAGCAGCCTTACCATCGTCTCCATGAGCCTCCAGTCCTTCTCCAGCTGCTCCATCGGTCTGGTCCACCAGCTGCAGAAGCGGGTGTAGCGCTGGCCCTGAAACCAGTACTGCCGCAGCCACTCGAACTCCACCTGCAGACACACACACACACACACAAGCACACAGGATAAAAAAACTATTGACTAGTTCAGACAGACAACCAGTTTTTCCATGAGTTTATCTAATCTAAAAATTTCTTAAACTGTCACTGGTCCTCAGTAAAAACATTAGACATTACAGCATAGTATTTTATTTAAAGTACTGTAAAAAACTGTTTTATATATTACTGTAAATTATTAAATTATTATATGTAAACATATGAAACATGTACATATGAAACTTTATAATGTCATGCATGTATCCAAATAAATACCAACAGCGTTTTAGCCTCATTTGACAGTTTTATTCCAAAATGGTCTGTCAACTTTGAACAATTATCGAATAAAAAATATATACTGTAGTATCACTTTAGAATACAATCTGAATCTGAAAAGCGCAGCCTACTTACTCTCCTTAAATAGCATCCCACGTTTTAATTTAGCAATAAGAGTAGGTGTCAGACTTTTCAGCTGGTAAATACCTCATCTGTGAATTAAATATTTCACAGTGTTCAGTGTCATACTTAAATATACAGTACTGTTATCAAAACTGCAATGAATTTTATAAATATTATAAAAACTGCTTTAAAAAAATTTCCCCTGGGAATGTATTCATTGTTCTGAATTGTTGTATATTTGTTATGTCATACAATTATTTCAAAATACATTAAATTATTTTAATGAGGTCTCTGAAAGGCACAACACAGTAAAGACACATTTTTTAAAATACATGTGTGAAAAATAGCCCTACTGCAAATAGTACAGATATTGGTCATTTCTACAATTACACCCAGACAAACAGACACACAGTACATTCACACACAAATATGCATATGTCTATTCACACACACACACACCTTCCAATCAGCACACCTGAAAACTCCGCCCTCTTCCTACTCTCCTCATTCTCCTCCCTCCTTCCCCACTCCCTTGCTCCGTCTGGAGATGACAGTCTCGGCTGCCGAGCCGCTCCCCTCTCCTCCACTGGGAGTGTTTTTGTTTCCTGCTCTTTTGAAGTGCTGATTTAATCCTCGCAAGGATGCTTCATGTAGCCAGGTGTAGCCTATCTATTTCTAAGTGTGTCTTTCCGTGTGCATGTTTGTGCGTTTGTACCTGTATGTGCAGCAGTGTATTTGCGCTCCTGCGTGGATCTGTCTACATAGGTGTGTGACTGACTTTGTTAACGTCTGTGCATGAAATTGCCAATGTGAGCGTGTATGTCAAAGATTGCCCCAATTGCCGACAACGTAAATGCGAGACGCTGTGAGTTGCCCTCCCCCAAAACGTCCTACAAAGCATCATCCACCCAAAACAATGCACGCTCCATTTCATTTTGACGCAGACAACTGTACAACACAAAAAAAATCGTTGTATGCATAGGAGTCGCATATCAAATGGGACAGAGAGAGCTATTGTTCCTTTTCTGAAAACTATTTTGTTTATTGTTCTTCTAACAGAGCATTAGCCAATGTATACAACAGGCCCTTTGTAGAGCTGAATGAAACTGAATGAAAAACAATATTTGCTTGTATTTTTTGTTTAATGGGTGCATCTTGTACATATTATTCCATTCAAATAGCACATATTTTTAGGTAAACCAATCATCCACTCTCATCCAACCCAGTCTCATACAAATTATGCTCATATACAACTAATTTGCACTGGCTAATTAGTTTTAACGGACCATGAAACAAATCACTTCTTGATTTTGAGGTATTGACTTAGTATTGAAAAGTCATTGCTGTCAATGACTTGAAACATGAAATGGGACGTGAACCCCGGCCTCTAGTGTTGATGTCAAGTGCTTAGCAGGGCATCCACCCTCACATCCTCCCTAGAACGTTTTGCTGCAGTGCAAGAACATGAAAAATACTGCATTGGAACGAAAGATTGCCAGCAAACACACTCTCACACTTTATGACAGCAGGTTTTTCACCCCGCCTTCAAGTGCGGCCATTCGGAACAACTATAAACACTTAACACAACAACTAGGAACACGTCGTCAGAGAACACATCTTACAAACTAGTTCTAAACAAACATAACCTGACCTTAGGCTAACTAGCAGTAGTAGTAGCAGCATTAACATGGGTTGGAGGTGTGGAGGTATTTGGGTTTCACTTTGCAAAGATGTTTTTCTAAAGTGGTTGTGGTTAAAAAAAACAAACTGAAATATACTGTAGTTTTGAACTCATATCAATTCCCCAACATCCTGATTTTTGCTAATAAAAGTGCCATGGAAAAGGATGAACACTGAGCTGAAAATATTGTGCTTGAAAATTTCCAGTGGTCATTGCTCTGTATTATGAAGCAAGTCACCTACCATCCAGCACCCCAAGCAAGTTAAAACAAAGGGCAATAATTATTTGCACAAACAACTTAAGTAAGGTCTGCTTTGGGTTGAAGCTGTGCACAGAATCATTCTGCCATTTGCTTCCAAAAGGCTCTGATCACAGCGGGGATGACATGCAAGGACTGGGGCATGTCAGGGAGAATACACAGCCAGTGGCACTGCTCAGCAGCCTCTCAGTCACTCCATACAGCCCACCCTTCAAAGAAATGTCATCCTTTATGGTCCCTTCAACACTCTCCAAATCCACTCCCCTTCGATCACTACAGCTCAAACACACAACAAAGCTGCCAAGCGCCGATATCGGACATCCTTTTCTCTCTGTCAGTCCCTCCTTCCATCCCTCTGATTGTCTGCCTGTCCTTTAGTGAGGAGAAACCAACCTGTGTCTCCACTTTGAGCTGACATGGCTGCCTGTCCCCCACTGCGCAGGCCAGTGGCAGCCACAAAGCGGGCCATCTAAAGCTACTGAGGAGTGCTGGCTATGTGGCATTTGGAGTCTGGCCACCCAGCTGAGAGTTACCAAGAGGGGAACTCTGACTAAATGCCACCTAGCAGCAGATCGAAAGTGTGTGCGAAAGAGAGAGTGGTTGTTAGGGCTAGTTTTTCTCAGAGACGGCGTGGGGAAGCGAGAGGGGAGCTAGTGGCTCCCCTATGGCAGTCGCTGTCATCTCTCCAGGTGATGGACACACTAACTAAACATTAGCCCCACATTACTCGACCGGCCGCCCACCATGGCAACTGTGGAGTTAAAGCCAAGTAGCCCCCTTTTTTCCCATTTAATGAGGCACGTTTTTTTTTTTTTTTTTCACACCTTCACAGTATTCCCTGAGCGGGTCCAATCAATTTCCGGGCCAGGGCCCTGAGGTGGGAGCTGATGAGAGTGGGATCGATCCCACTCTGCCGTCCTCTGTTTACCTTTCCATGGCCTCCTCACACATTAGCCAGGAGAACTGGTACCCCCATCTCTCTGTGAGCATCCAGGCACGCAATTTACACTCATCACACACTTGCCACGGTGGTCATACACAAGCTGGGTTATACTGTACATGCACAGATTGCCGTATACATTTCCATATCTATATCCATAAATTAGTAGTGTTCAATTCTTTTTTTCTTTCGTAGGCCACAAATGTAGCTTCCTGTCTTAGGTGCGACTGGAGAAGAGCACCTTCATATCAATGTGACTAACGTCATTAAATTACAGTTCACTCATCAAATCTTCAAAAAACAACAGGAATCTTCAGAAAAGGTGAAAACACATTCACTTTTAGAACATGTTATCCCCTGTGATCTTTATATGTGTAGCATTTTCCAAAAGTGACATTAAAAAATCCAATAAATAAACCCTTAAAATGAACAATAAAAATGTCTCACATGAATTAAGAACAGTGTTAAAGGGTAATAAAACTGGTAAATACAACAGGACTAACAAGTACAAACTACATACTGCACAGGTCTGCTGGCAAAAATATGTTGTGAGAAGTGATTTATAAGATTACAATGATATTGCCACCATAAGCCCCTCAGGAAAGGTGTTTCAAAGCCAAGCAAAGACCTAAGAGCCTGGGGAGACATTTTGGCCTAAAAACAGGACATTGGAAGGTCACACACACCTGCTTCCACACAGTTTACTTTCTGCCAGAACATGTGGGAAAACCTTGTCCCTCCCTTCAAGATTTACTGTGAGGGGACTAGCATCATTAGAGGGGGTCCCTCAGGGCACTCTGTCATACACCCACCTGGGAAGTGACACAGTGGCTTTAAATGAGACAAGACGTTTGCATCTGGGATTAGCATTTCAAAGCCAAACATGCACACGGGGGCCGTGTGGCGATGCTATGTTAGACTACCCCCCCGCCACCTAAGACAGGAGGTGTGATTATAAAGAGACAGTGTGAGGGGCCACGCTTAACAAACAGGTGGGAACTTCGGTTTTCTTCATTTCTGTCTCTGTCTCCCATCAACCCCTACTTCAACTCGACATCCCGCCCCATCCCCGAACACTCATTCTCAGATGGCAGACGTTCTGCTTCATCATCGTCAGACCCGCCCACATCTTCTGACAAGTGTCAACCTCCAACCCCCCCACCCCCACGTTGCACCACATTGCACCACATTGCACAATATCTGTGGCACGTCAGCCGGTGCTAGCTTGCTGTTTAGCACTTTTTAAGGAAAGGCCCATAAGGCACTGCTCAGGTCAGGCTGCCTGCGCGTCTCAGGCTTGTTCGCTCCTCGGTCGTCCATGTCAAACACGACCTGTGCAATATGCACCCGCCAAGCGGCAAAGTGGGCCGCCATCATAAATAACTCCACAAACAATACATCATTTAAGTGGGTGTTCTGCTCTCGTGGGCAACTCCAAACAAATGGCCACATCGATCATTGTGAGTGCCAGGTAGGGTAGGGTTGAGCCCCTGAGAGCACCCCCCCTTACTTAAACATTCACACATACATACATACACACACACACACCTGCTCTTTTATAAATAGCATCCTGTTTTCCTAAATAAACCTGCCTTGCCCTCCGGGTGGGGGCCTACACTTGGTAATCCTGTAGCGCTATGCAGCAAACTAGCAGGTGTTGCTAGCTCAACTAGCACAGCGCTCCTCCTCACACAGACAGCCCTATTGTTTGGCAGGGCTGAATAATTAATATTGTCTACAACCTTTAAACAACCTTACGTCAGACTCATCTGTCATGGCGTCCCACTGAGGGGCCTGGGTGCTTGCGTTGGCTAGGATGTGCGCTTTGAGCCCAGGGGTGTATAGGGGGAGAGGTGAAGTGCTATATTAACAGTTGGCCTGCGGCAAGCTAGCACACGGGGGCTGGTGGCTCCGCAGACGGCACCTCCCGTTTCTCTTTTTTGACCTCACTCTATCCCTCAATAGTCCAAGCCAGTTGTTGTGTGTGAAAGGGGATTAGGGAGGGGAGCAGGGCATGACTCCATCTTTAGATAACATATGGCGAGGCTATTGACTTACGATCCATCACAGGCCAGGACAAATGAGAACAACCTGGATTTCATATTGGAGGCATTTAACAACCAGGTAAGTAGAAGGTAGAAAGCTGGCAAGCTCGCATTCTGCCGTTTACAGATTTTTAACCTGCTATCAGAGGACTGCCAGTATGGTCTGTAAGTCCCAGGATTAAACAGTATCCTGCATGTTTCTGCTGATCAATTTCTTCCATATTGTATAGCACAGTTTCAATTGCCAAAATGTTAGTGTATTTGTAGAGCCTTAATCATACTTTGGCTTGGTAACCCAGCGTCCCCTACATGGGATGGTGCTGACATGATATCGAAACTGTTGACTAGGCTATAGTCCCAAAGATCACCCAGCAGGTATGTATTTAATATCTGCAGTGTACATAAATGTAGATCTTATCAAGTGCACAAAAGCACAAATGCATAGGTTTGTTCAAATAAATTAAATTCCTTAATTAGATATTTATCCATTCATATGCCTAAATTCTCTATATTACATGACAATTTTTTAATATCTTCCGTGATCCTGTCCTGATGAAATCCTGTCATATTTGCATATGGTTCTTAGCCGTTTTTTAACCTCCTTGGAGTACCAGATGGGAGAGGACTACAGCATCAGAACAATTCGGATAGTGTCAGGCAGGTTCATGATCACAGAAAAACATATTAAAACTTTCAAAGGCACGCTAAGCTAAACTTTATTGCCACATATTCTGTTGTCCAATGTGGCAAACCTCATTCATCTGGTACTGCACGCAAGCCAAAACTAAGTTCAAATATTTCCAAATGCCGTTTGATTGAGGTCTGCTGCATAAATAGTAATACAATAATAAGTAATAATACCAACATGTTTTCTACAAGTTAAAAGTTAACATCTACACAGATTTAACAGTGCCAGTACAACTGTTAACAGTTACACACACACACACGAAATCATGCGAAAATCACAGACAAATGTGTGCGCAATCAACCTAAACACCCACAAAAACTAACGTCACGTGCATGCACATGCATGTGAACATACACCGCCATATCCCCACCTCATTGTGAATCTCCTCACAGTGCTTTAGCGTTGTCGGTAGCAGGGCCAGCAGGCTGTGGGAACCTGTCTCTGGGTCAGTGTGCAGGTTGGACAGGGCATCCTGGCACTGCGACTGGATGTAGGTCAGGGTCCCACTGGAACACTGGTAGGAAAGGGACAGATCCACTGTTAAACACATACTGTAACTGCCATGCAGGGTTTAGATAAGACTTGTGAATCAAAAGACAATCCAAAACTTAAGTTTAACATACTGAAATATACATATAACCTCCAGATAGAAGAGGTCTTGATAATTAACCTTGATCTTGATAATTTTGTCAACCAGACACAATGTTGAAGTTTCATTTTACGCAGTCTTTCCATTACATAGTGTGTAAGTACCAGCAGCAGTCCATACTGAAACCAAAGAGGATTGTTGGCATGCTATAAAGCATTTTCACGACAAATTCGAAACAGTGTTTTCCCTTTTAAGCCTGTGACTTCTCACCTCGGCCACTCTGTGTGTGGAGCTGAAGCGTGCAGTGTCTCCAGCTAGGACACAGTGCTGGTGGGTACTGTTCAGGTCATCTGGTAAATACATGGAAGAGAAAACTATCAGAACATGCTAACAATACCACCAACCAACAGAGTAGCGAAGAAGAGTAAATCAGAACTGACAAGAGAGAGAATATTCATCCATCAGAAAGAACTAAGTCATAAAACATTGTAGAGCACAAAATCTCAGCAGAAGAGAATAAGAGTTAAGATTTCATATTTTGATCTTGTGGTTTTAATTAATTATGATAAAGAATAAAACAGACCATGGAAATAAAATAACTGATTACAATCGAAAAACAGATGAAAAGCAGGGCATGCAGGAACATGACAACTAAATCATCTTGCGCGCTCAGACAGATTGCGCTTGGTCCAGCACTGAATCAAATAGAATGAGCAGCATTGTACCATAATTTTAATTAACAAACAAAACCAGATCGCGCTCAATCTGTCAAGATGGAAGAGCCATACCAACAAACATTTGTCCAATATCACAGAAGCTTTACAAAGAGGCCTTACTGCTGGTTCCTGTGTATCCCTCCATGTGTTTCTTTGTGTGTATAGATGTTTCTCAGCTCTGCCATTATTTGCCTCATACCAATAATTAATTTAGCCATGACAGAGCTGTCATTCACAGCACATGTGCATATTTACACCCGCCTTGAGCAAGAGTACACTGGCTAATGCCTGTGATTTGAAAGTCAAACAGCCAAATGCTTTGGGAGCATGATTTTATTGTTTGGTAGGAGAAAAAAAAAGATGGTGACAAACAAAACAACTCACCGGTGTTTTCTTCACCCTGATGAGATTGTGAAGGATTAGGTCTCTGGGCAGAATTACTCTGCGTCTTTAAAACTGTTTATATCCAATAACAAATTATCTCCATCAATCTGCTCTTTTCTTGGCGCGTCTGATGCGTCAGTGGGATCAGGAGGGAGTAGAGGCAAACTCGATAACTGTAATAAATATTTATCTTTCTTTCAACCCCTGCGCCTGCTGCCACTTGTCCTCCTTTTCCAGGAAGCAGGCTTTTAAATATATTGGGTCAACTCTTTTCTCCAGTCCCTCTGTGCATTGGGAGCTGGAAATCTGATTATTGAACAGGCCTGGTGTCAAGACTTGCATTGTTCTTTTTTAACCACTGAAATTCCATTTGGGTGGAAATGATGGTGATTCAATTTGCCTCCAGCAGCTCAGACATTAGCAGTTCAAAAGGGCCAGCCGGCGACAAATGGTGCTGAAAAGACATTATGGTGTCTGTGGTTATACACCATTGTAGTTTTCTTTTAATACCTCAAAACTATCTATCATACGGTGTATGTCACTAAAACAGTGGTACAATATATTTTAACACATGGTTTAGTGATGGCTGCTCTGTCTGTGTATACATGTGTGTGCTTGAGATAGGAGCAGGGGCATGTCCTTCCTCCAATAAGCAGAGGACTGCATTCTTTGCATGTGTGAGAGCGTGTATTTTTGTGCATGTGAGTTGTGCAAATTTAAAGGTGCATGCATATGTTCCTGCTTTATGCCAAGTATTTCATTCAGGTAGACCAACAAAGCGACAGCCAAGAACTGTGTGAGCTGCTATCATTGTGCAGCAGTTGGCCTCTCAAGGGCATACTCACCAAGTGGAGCATAAATCCCCACTGATCCGCGACAGTCAAGTCCCATTAGAATGGTCTGCACAACAGCCCATCACTCTATTATCATGGCTGGCCTGAAACTGACTGTTCTATTGTAAATCTTATCCAGCTAAAGGAGGTCGGCTTCAAGCCCTGTCAAGCTGAATATTAGGTACAGACATTGCTGCTCTCAGATGAAAACACAGCAGCTTCAAAGAGTCAACTTAAGGAATTCATTAAAACCTTACTTACCAATTCCTTACTTGATAAACACTTATTAGTGGCCTGTTTGATTCCATAATGTAGATACAGCAGATAGGTAATCTAATATTCAGTTAGAGAGACGTGATGGTATATGGCTCTTTTCAACTTTTTGTTTGCCTTTAAACAAACATTTAAACAAATATTTTAATTTGATCTCATATATATCAATACTCCTACTGTCACTATGCAAAAAGCATTGCAAATTGCTATTAACGACCTGCATCCCAGTAACTAAAGCAGCTACCTAATAATTATGTATCTAGTGGCTAACAACCATTCCACTGCTGACACTACTAACAACTAGTAACAACCTTGCAAAAACTCAGCAGGAATCGTTCTGTTTATAATAGAAGCTTAGTGCTTGCAGACACAGATAGAGTTAAAACTACGGAGATTGTACAAGTAACATTTTCCCGATGCTAACAAAACAGCAATTTCTCACCTGCCGTGGTCATGCTGATTTCTCCAGAATGCAGTCACTTATAATAGAGAATGTGTTAGCAGAATTTGATGTGGTACACCTTGGTAGGTACCAGGTACTGTACCTGTATAGAATCTGGACAGTCCATGGGCTTGTGCTATAATATGATATGTCCATGCTAAAAAAAAGGCTTAGAGAACCAGTTCTCTTCCTATTTTGAGGTTCTGCTTTTGTACCATAAATCACCTGCATAATTTTAATGCCTTACCAGAGGAGACACTGAATTAAAAGATGGAATATGCAATTCTGAAGAAATCCAATACCATGACAAATACCATGACATAGAGCGAACAATGACACAGCAAGTAATGTAACTAACGTTAGCTAGGTTGTGGGTTAGCAAACTGTCCCTATCAGTAGCTACTGCTGAGAAGCCAGCAGCCAGAGAGGACGAGATAGTTTCCCAGAGCCAGCAAACCAGCTCCAGACAGCGATACTCACAACTCCCCTGCTACTATAGCTAACATCACAACAACAGCATATCTTGGTAAACTAGAAAGTAAGCTGAATGTCCGTGGGCAAGTCATTCAACATTACCTGACACACAAATCATGGCTGGAATGGCTGGAATAGTGTTCGGTCCAAGCCATTTTGTTTATTTCCCATCTACAGACAGAAATGTCCCACACTGTGTCCCACACTGAACGGACAGCTAGCGGACCATGAGGAGATATTTGCAGACAAAAAGATGTGTACTGGATTAGAATCGCATAACCCACCTTTAACTTGTAGAGGTACAGTTCAGTGAAATAAGGGGTAAATTGGATACAAATTTATTGCGCTAACCCAAACCTCTTCTTGAGGAAATGTACGTCTTGTAGTGTGGTTGTATGTTTTGTAGTTGTAGAATGGGCCTTGTGGGCTCTCGGGCTAAAAAACACAACCTGGAACTCAACAAATCAAAAGCATACACAAAAAATACTTTAAATACAGCGCATCTCCTCCAAAATGTATTTGATATAGGCCTGTAAATCACATCAGTTGCATCCCCCTGACTCCAAACTCTGCTCTCAGCTGAAAGCTGCTGTAAATCTTAGCAGTGTATTTATGATTTTGGCATTTATGCAGAGTGCACAGGTAGGGGTTCAGTGTCTTCATAAAAAACACTGACAGTACATGTGATTGCACACTGGATATATGGATTTGATGTATTTGCTGTTGGAGGGATAAAAACAGTGATAAGAGAAAGTCTCTCTAATCACTAGGTCACATACTGTATATATTATCATATATGTAGATAGCTAACAGATTGGATTATAAAATATAGAAAATAAGGAATTAAAAGAAAATTAATTTGATATATTGATTTCTAGATACATTTTGGGTGCAGTTATGATGTTAGAAATGTAAGGTTGGCAGGTGGAAAGAAGCGGTTTGAGACATAGTGGTTTGGGACCAGGGGCCCTAACTTCTTGTTCATCTGAACACAAGCTTCTGCTGTGATATGGATAAATGTCCTCACACTCAGAAAATATGAGAAAGCTTGGAAGGGGCCCACAGGGCCGAAAAGAGGAGGGTGGAGGTGCCTGCTGCAGCCAAAAGCATTAAGCTATGATTTACACCCCTGTGGCTCGCTGTCTGTCCTCTCCATAGAGACATAGTCAGCACTGGGTCACAGGACTTCAAAAAATAACATTTGGTTTTCCTAACCTCTCTAATGCACACAATTTCATGGAACCTTAAAGCTCCGTGTTCAGGCCAAGTAACCCCTCTCACACACACGCACGCACACACACGCCTCAGCTCCATTTCTCCTGCAGAGAGGGTTAGAAGAAGAGAATAGAGCATGAGAGTGAGAGTGAAGTGCATCCTGCTGGTATGGGTCATTTGGGACAAAGTACAAGAAACACTAAAACACAGGGTAATAAAAGTGTTCCTTCCTCCAAAGTCAGACATGGTGGTGAATGTGGCTGAGTAGTGTGAGCAACATGTTTACATGTGCATGTGTGTATGTCTGTGCATGTGTGTTTATAGAGAAGATTTAGTACCTCTCATGTAATAGCAGTCTCCAGACTCCAGTGGCAGCATCAGGCCAGGTGTGTGGATGTCCCAGGCTACCTTGAGCCCAATCCTCCAGCATGCCTTCTCACCGCTGCCTCCCTCACTGCTCTCACCTGTCAGTCACACACAGCCCAACTCACTGTAATATTTGCATTTTATATTTATATTCACATTTCAGGCTTTTGGTTTGACAGTTTCACCCAGCGTGACTTAAACTGAGTGTAATAGTGCAATAGGCTTACATTTAAATTCCTCACATTTTTATGGAAAAACTTGTTTTTTCAACAGCTTTTTTAACAAAATATTAATTTAACCACTTTTTCACAATACAAGTGATATCTGCATCATGCAGTGCTAAAATACCAAAACAATGGCAATTTATCAGCAGACATGTAGCCCAAAAAAATAAATAAAACTAAATAAAGGGTTACCACTTTAAATAGTAAGGAGCACAATGATTAAATCCATACCACCCAAACAACGGATGTAAGTAAGATGTAAGCCTTTGTCTCCAGAAAGTAAGAATCCCTTAGCAGAGCAAAGATGATATGTGTTGCTGTGATCATATTGACTGTTAGCACATGATCTTTATGCTATCATTATGCCCTGCAAGAGGAAATAGTTGGATAAAAGCCCTTGATGTTGTTTAGTGAGTGTGTGAGAGTGTGTTATTGGACAGTAGGCATCCTATGATATTCCTGTTTCTGAACCCATTCACTGTAACCACCTCTCCTGCTCTTCTTTCTCCTTCCATTCCTACATGGCATACTAAGAAAAAAAGATTTGGCTTGGCTGGCCAACACCCTTCAGCAAAATCAATACTAAAGTCTTTCTGGGCCTCTCTGCCCCACAGCTGCCTTTTCCTTTGCTCAGCACGGATAAATAGTAACTTAATTTCCAGCCATTGTGCTCTGAGAGCCAGCTAATGACAGCACTCCCCAAGGCCTCAGGAATGGTGGAAGATCATCCTCCGCGCCGGAAAACACTCAGTCGTGGCAGATTCCTTTGGATCAGCGCAGCTGGGAAAAACACTCAGAACACTTCTCTGGCTGAAGCAAAGAATAAGGTGTGGCTGCTCAAAGAGAAAAACAAGCCTCTCAAAGGGAGCAGGTGTCATGCTAAACATCAAGTCTGTATACATTTAAGCTATCTAATGTGCTGTGTTTCTTTCTTTTCAGGGACATTGTAAGAAACATGAACTTATTGTAAAACTGCAACATTCCTCAACGTAACAATTTCATTAGCCTGGTTCTGGGAGTTCTCAGAGCCAGCCACTGGAATATAGCTCAATGGCGCTCTGATCAGACTTTCCTCTCTAAAGTATGGAGCTGTGGGGTCATTCAAGACTAGAAAAGACACAGCTGCTAAGCACGGCAAGGTGTTATGCCATAGTGTTTGAAGCCTGTGTTCACAGGGTCAAAGTTGAAAAGGCCTAGAACAAATCACTGAAGCAGACCTCTGGAGCAGGTGTTTTTGGTTATGAAACCCCAATAATGAAAGCCTAGCTATAAAATGTGTTGGGATGTCAGAGCAGTTGGCACTGCACCAGTATGATACTGTAAAATTCCAATTTCAAGACACAGATGCAGACAGTGTAGTAACAGTACATGTACTGTATGTTTGCTGAACCACAGCTGCACCTTTATCTGCCTCCACAACAGGAAATCAGGTCTTGCTCTCCTTTCAGCCTTTGAAATGTGCAAGGAATGATCTGGAGAGGAGCTTCATTAATCATTAGTGTCATGTGTATTTTGTATTGTATATTATGCAAACTTTGTTTGAAATTGAAAACAATAAGACATACAAACTACAAGGTAACATTTCAAATAAAACATTTTTGACATGGTGGTACTGTCTTCTGTAGTTGTTTTGCATATGCTCTAGAAAGCAAAGTTTCTCTCACCGAGATTCTGTATCAACTCGATCAGCAAATACTATCAGCTCTTGAAAGAGTGCACTTTCCATAATTAGGAGACATCGTATTATCCATACAGTACAGTCTATGAACACTTATCAAAGCAGGGCTCATTATTCCATATCAGATAATTGCACATCGATCATTTCTTGGGGAAATGATTTAGATGAGATGCAGTGTGTGTGATAAGGCCTGTTTGTTAGACTGCACCATTGAGTGCATGTTAAGAGCTCAGATCCAAATGTCTGTGATCTCCCAACGCACATCGGCGATAAGGCTGTCAGCAGCAAGCCAGTGATGACATTTGATAATGCCCTGACACTATCACATAGATGGATCTGATGGTTGCCTCACCAGAGGCCATGTCTACAGCTGCTGCAGGGCCATAATACACAAGGTTAGCTGCATCTGATCCACCATAAAGCAACCAAGATAAGTTGATGGGATATTGAAGTGAAAGAAAAAAAGGAATCTTAATTTCAGACACAACATGAAAAAGACTAGCATGATATACGTTGGATTTAAATAAAATAAACTTCAATAAAAGATTCTAAAGTGTTAAATCTACAGATCTCAACTATTGTTATTCAATTAGCACAATTATGACGAGTACGCTATTTTATCTTTGACCCTTACCTTTGTCATCGTGACAGCTATAGCTGTAAACAGCCACTGGAGAATGACTGATGAGGTTCTCATCGTGGTGCCACCCTACTGCCATTTTCCCCATGCCATAGTAAGGCTCCTCTTTGAGTTGGCTCATGGCTGCTGGGTCCATGTAGTTGAGTAAAGTGACATTGAACTTGACCGGACCGGTGCATACCTGCGGAGGACTCGGCTGGGAACAGCCCTGCCCACTTGACTGTTCCTCCTTGCCCTCAGTGTAGTAATCTGACATGCTGTGCTTGAGTTGGGCCACAGGTTTCTTCTGGGCCCCTAGTCCCACAGGTTCAGTCTCTGTGCCACTGATGGCCTTAGGCGCCCAGCCGGGGAATTTTCCTTCACTGTGTTCCGACCCTGCTGCAACACTTGGTTTGACCTGAGAGGACTCTCCCTCCTCACTGCTATGTTTGGACTCAGTCTCCCATTCTCCTTCTTGTTTTGACACAGAGCAGCCTTCTTCACTGTGTTTTGACTCAATGTCCCACTCCTCGCTGTGCTTGGACTCTGTGTCCCCCTCCTCACTTTGTCGGGACTCCGAGTCCCCTCCTTCACTATTCTTGGAGTCTTCACTGTGCTTAGACTCTGTGTCCCCCTCTTCACCCTGTTTGGCCTCTGCACCCGCCTTCGCACATTGTGTTAGCCTGTCTCCTTCCTTCAACTGAGACACATCAGAGCAGAAGAAGGTGTTAAGCTCCCACAATGCCTTGCAAGCAGCCCTAAAGTCAGGGTCACAACAGTTTTGTCCTTTGACCTCAGTGTCCTCACTGTGCCAGGGGATGGCAAAGAGCCGTGTGTCCAGATAGCGATAGGTGTGGCCCGGCTCACCCATCAGAGCCCGTGACACGGCGGTGAATACATCTCGCTCACGGACGCGAACCAAGTCCCTCAGGAGGCAGCCTTTCCTTCTCAGGGTGAGCAGAGCTGCCTGCACCCGACCATGGAGCTCAGCAGGCAGTGAGCAGGATCTCCTCAGAACCAGGCCAGAGTAACTGGAGTCCCACTTGGAAACACAAGACATTCTTATCATAACTGATCATGACGTACAAAAACACAACACATCTTACTAAAACTGAATTACAATCTCATTTGCTAAAAACTCTCTCAGATCTTCAGCAAAATGTTACACGGTACAGGGCTGTAGCAGCAGGTTACAGTAGGCAAAGGCTGCTGTAGGCCCTTTAAAGCAGAAGTCCAAGCATCATTAGCATTATCTGGAAGTGTGGCTGACTCACCAGTTGCTGAAAGCCCTGATCTGAAGGTCCCAGAAAAGGGATCTTCTGGTTCCCTAACTCCTGCAGTAGCCTCCGCCTCTGTGGAACACAACACAGTAAAATAGGCTGATAAGTAGCAGCAGGAACCTTTTTTTTTTTTTTTCCCCCACATACTCACGTTGGTGTCTAAGTTATCAATTACCTCAGCTTTTATATTCTATTCAAATATATTCAGCATAGGTGTCATTTACACTGGGGACATGTCCCTACCACTTTTTGAAATGGCTGATTTTGTCCCCATCACTTTTTAAAAGCATAATTTGTTAAAACAATTAATAAAAAATCTAATCAATGATTTGAGTTTATTTTAAAATTATGATGGATAAATAAATAGAAATAATCTAATCCCTGCTCCAGTTTAATTTATGTTCTTACATATCGATATTTAAACCTTATGCTTAGAATGAGTCATGATTGGCTGAACTTGACTCATGAACTCTTGTGAACGCTCTTAAAAAAGTATGCAGCATCGAAACAACACAGCAGTTGAACTTAACATCTAAAGGTAAGGTTGATTTATTATCTTTAGCTAACGTTGTTAGCTAAGGAACGTTATTCCTTCAGTTGTTTCTATTTTGTCATATTTTAGGGCAGTGATATTTGATATTATTATCGCTGGGCTGGTACTTTCTACAGTAGATGTGATTTTGGTATTATTTGATTGACATGGTGTTGCAGCTGAGGATGTGTTTGATGACCGTTACTTGTGCGGTCGATGTTGATGTGCATTTTATGCTGAGTTTTTTCGTATTATCGACTCTGTAGTAGCCTAGGCTATGCCCTTTTGATGTTGCATTATGCAGTTTTTTTTGCAGACCCGCCAAAATAATCTATTCTGACCTTATACTGACCCATTACATTTCCTAAAATCGCATATGAAGACCGTTTAAAAAATGTTTTTTTCTTTATGTCCCCACCAGTTTTCAACACAAAGTGACGGCCTTGATATTCAGTGTATAACTTTTGGGGAATCTGTGTGCAGAGAAGGTGTGGGGGGCAAATTGTACATGACTGGGATAAGAATCTGTACAAAAAGACAGAGCTTGTGTGACACAAATCTTTTATGGCCCTGTATGGCTTACATATATAGAGTGCTCGAAAACACAGATATGAACAAAAAACCTTTGAACCAATAAACTCCCAGAGTCTGGCAATACTGCCACATCCACTGAGGCACTTCATTTCCAAGTACTAACAACACAATCTTTGGATACAAGATTGCCTTTTCCTAGAGGGGACGTAGCATTTAGTGACCTGAATACATTTCCAACCCTCTTACATTGCCTCACAATAATTCTTTAGAAATAAACAGTTACTTCTTTAGTGTGAAATGTATAAAAACGTCACATACAGGAGTATAGGGACTAACAAGAATAAACTGTTAAACTAAAATCAAATCATACAAACTGACCAGGTATTTGAGAATCAAATTAACAAACACATTTTAACAAATGATGCTTTCAAAACTGGCTGAGATAGCACAGGAACCTGGTAACCAGTCATTTTCATTGACGTCTCACATTTTTATGATTTTGTGAAGGCTGCCATGGGGTTCCTCACAACCTTATAAAAGATGCCCTGTGCCATACAGAGCTCCTCCAATAAAAGCGTCAACCTGGTGGAAGGATCAAAGTACTTTTCATTGGGACGCATTCCATTCTGACCTGTAAATCCAATGGCAACTGGCATAAAAACTATATGCCCACATAAATTTCACAACTACCTCTTCTTCCCCTCCAGTATGTGCTTGTGCGAAGGTATGTGTACGTGGAGGGGTTGTATCTATGCGCGTATGTGGGTTCAGAACCTCATATTCATTCCCCACAGGTGCACACACACACAGCCTCTGCATGGTGTCTCAGCAGTAGGGGAAGGAGAAATGTCACCGACATGCCACTGTCTTTTTACATCTTTTTTTTTACATCATGCATGAATGGCCTGTGCATCAACCACCAAGCGGTTGTAATAGTTTAAGGAGAACCGACCCTGTGTATATTTCCAAGACATTTACAACAAGCATCTCACATTTCTTATGCCCTAATAATGCCAAAGACCTCATGTACAGGGAATATGGGAACCGGCTGCCAAAATATGTCCTGACTTTAAGAGTGAAATAAAATGTCCTGTTAATAACATTAAAGTGCAGGTGTAAAAAGATGTGTGTCCTGACTCAAAAGGGGGCTGGATCAGAAAGAGGGCAAGCGGTGAAAGTATGTGCATTAAAGACGGGAGGGAGGAAAACAGATCCCAATAACAGAGGCAGAAGAAATGGGAGGGCATCGGATCTGAAGCAGTTTGGTGAATTTACCTTCAGGGGTGAATCTTTACCTTAGGCTAAACAACACCTGCTGAAAGTTTCCTTAAAGGATGCACAAGTGTACAGGCCTTCCAAGTTATTCTGTAACAAATAAAAACAGACTTGCAGACAGTAGGAATCTAAAAAACAAAACAACATGCACTATTCATGGCCAGACTGCATTCAAAGGCAGTTGGAAGAAATTGACAACCTGACACACATTCATTGGTGTCAAATTCTAACTTGTGACAGAAGCTCAAGATATCAAGGTGAGGCTCTGGGCTAGTGTTGTATGTGTATGCACCTGTGTGTATCTGTGTGTGTGTTTTTATCTGTGTGCCTCTGTGAGTCTGTACAAATCCATATCCTGGCATCCATCTACTGTAGATGTGCGCATGTGTGCACATAAGTAAGAGCATTACAGTCTGCTTTAGTCACAGTGCGCAAACCGCTACTGTTTACACAAGCACAAAAGTGTGCCTTCATACTGTGTGTGTGTGTGTGTGTGTATAAGGCTCCAATAGATACATGCCCATCCTAAAAAAACACACAGCCGGGGTAGCGAGCATGATGCCTCAACCCCAATCGCACACAACCAGGGCTGTCACACACATGTCAAATACATCAAGCTACTAAGAAATTCCACAGAAAAAAAGGAAGACAAGAAGTTACCGGAGCCCTCTGAAGCAGATGGAGTCTCTCAGTATCAGAGGACTGCTGTGTCTGTTTTCCCATCTCTGTGTCTGCACCTGATTCTAGAAGGAAAACCACAAGGCGCAAAAAAAGGTCTGCGTTTCCACTTAGACCCAAGAAACGAGATTACCAATCCCATAATAACATGGATGCTTCACGGTAGCCGTGCCAACCGTCTGCGCTGAGTGATATATCTGATGCTTTTTTTCCTTTTTTTAATCTCTCTTTTCCTTGATGGGATTATTCCCTCAGACGGACTGTTTATCACAGAAAAACATATTAGGTAGAATAGAACTCAATTGGTTTGCTTTCATCTTGGCCTATAAGAGATATCAAACTGTGTACTATATATTTATTAATTTCATTTATTCCCCATCTGTGACACTTCAATGGACACTTTCTTCAAAGCGTTCTTTGCAGAGTAGATTAATGTCCAGTGCTTAGCATCAATAGCTCAAAAAAGCCAGATAACTCTGCTGCTGCAGGGATAAAAACACTTCCAGTCTAATGTGTGTGCCCCAGAGGGTCCACTGGAACATACTGTATGTGGTACGACTGCTGAAGGACAACACAAGTCCCACTGGACTTGACTAGATTTGACTGATGCATCATAAACTGTAGACAAAAGCTACAATGTAGAGTAAGCCTTGAAGATGGCTACATGGCAGCACTTCTTGTGATTTCCAGTGCGCACTTGTCGGTTAGTCATGTTTAGTAAGACAGAAATTCTTCTTTCCATCTTGGCTGATATCTATAGTTTCTTCTTATGCTTATACACTACAATGTGAGGCAAGAGGTATACCATGTTTTCTTCAAGACCTCCAGACAAAGGAGGGCAGCACTTTCTCTTTCGATGCAGACAGAAAACCTTGGATCTCAAACAGGCCTTGTGCAGCCCCGGGGATGACGTGATGAGAGATAGCTGTGTAATAGAGCTCTGTGTTTAAACAGCAAGCCATTGGTACTTGTGTGACACCCATTTCAAAACTGGTTCTCTTCTGCAAAAGTGATGGTGAGTCAACAGTTTTGACAAGTCGGCTGTAAAACGTCGGACTCAAACAGACAGACTACCCGTGTACATCAAAGGTGCTTCCGCCCCGGTCCATTTGGCACCAGATTGCAGAATGTAGGGAGGTTGCGTGAAGCGGCACAGGGCGTAGAGAAGGGCAGGGAGTGCCCACCTCACCAGAACATTTGTGTTTAAATGTGTGATGCACAGAAAGAAATAAAGTCTGTAGGAGCCTTGAATTCAGCTTTGAACTTTTAGTTTGTTCCATAAAGGTCTCTATAGTTCGAGGTCTACCTCATCTTTAGGGTATGCCACTAACTTGGTGAGATAACACAGCACCTAGGTGCCACCACACACAAATACACAAGCACACACTGTACACGACCACATATGCAGAGAGAGGTTCCACTTTTGTAGCAGTTCTTCTTGCTGCAGAGTTTTATCACTTTATCACAGCGGCTCCAGTATTTGTTTTAATGTCGGAAATGGCCCTTTTCAACTATTTCACAGATTATGCTTCTTCATTTCATGCATGCCAAACTAAAAAAAACATTCAAGGCAAAAATTAACCATTCTCACTTCTGACATTATGTTTATAGCCACTTGTGGCATTCATTTATTTTAAAAACACCAGTTAGAAGTTTGGTGACTCAATGTGACTGGGCAGACTGGTCAATGGCTAACTGGAATGTGTGGGAGTTGAGTGGGGGCGTTGGTAATGTGTAACTCCATGTCTCCACACTCCTGCTCAGGACCAGCTTATGAATATGAATTGGACTGTGAGAGCCAAAGGTCAATCAGGAGGATGTTGCCAGAAACATAAAAAAAATTGGCTTTTCAGCAACTTTTCTGCTAAAAGTCTGGATAATCTGTATTATCCTGAGATGTAATTACAGATTCAATTTGGCATGTAGGTCTAGCCTACATTCGCAAATCATGTTTAATGCAAGGATGTCCATCCAAGCTCATGCAAACAATATGGATCAGAGTTTATGTCAGTGACTAAGAACATAATCCTCCACGTTTCTCTTATAAACACATATTGCAGATACGCTAAAAGGTTTGGGTCATATTCAATTCATCAATCCAGAACCTTTGTTTGTTTTTTTTCCATTAAAAATTGGAAAAATATATATACCCAGAAATAACTGAGGATGAATGCTATGCCATTAACCACTGCATATTTGTTCAAATCAATGAAGTGAGAATTCTGTATATATCGACAGACACGTTCAGTATGAGTTCAGTGGGGGTCCACAGGTGGGGTAAGTGATGACAAATGGCAGACAGGCCGGCTCTGGCCCGTTAATTGTTGTTGGAGGCTGAGGGCTGCACTGTTCATTTCACCTCACGACAGGTCGACGGGGGACGTGATCATTAATATTAGAACATTTCCATCCATCTACCTGAACGAGAGGCCAGTCATTTAAAGGGCTGGCGCTGGGTAGACCTTTCACGCCCTGTTTATAACACTGATCTAAGCACATTACCAGAGCTGTGGGGGACCACTGCCAGTCATTAATTAGATTCACACACACACACACATAATGTGACCACCTTTATTGGCGCCCAGTCACATTTGAAAAATGTCACACGTGCGAGATAAGGTACACTAACACACACTCGGTGTGTCATTTTGACTAAACATCAAAAGTCCTGTCCAATTCTCTCTTTGTGAGCCATGTGTACACTTTCTCACACACACTTACTTACTTAAAGCTACTCTTCCAGTCATCCCAGGGTACGTGTAATTCTGTCAGGTGCAGAGTATGTGTGCATGCGTGTGACAGAGAAAGAGATGAAGGAAAGAAGTACTGGACCTCATCTGTTTTTTGAACTCTGCATCTCTCTCACTGTACCTGACAGGCTTACAGAGTGACCCAGGTCTCCAGATCAATCATTCAAAAGTATTTACAAATGCACAAAGCCAGACACGGACAGGTTGGCACATGGCCACTCTGTTTAAGTGCTTTTCAATGTGTCTGTGGTGTCAACATCTATTTCACACTTATCTACACCTCAAAGGGGAAAAAAATATGTTTCTGTGACCTTTAGCAAGTGTCAAACCTGGAGAGAAGAAGAGAGGAAAAGAAGAGAAAGAGAGGAGGGCGGTTTAAGAAATCTGTCAATATATGCCTTACATAACCTTTTTATTTATCCGGGAGAGACTAACTGAGCATTCTCTTTATCAGAAACATACTAGCGGCTTCACACACAGGAGCTGCCCAGTACATCTAAAGATTTCTGGTGGACAATAAAAAAGTTTCTCTGTTCTTTGCTGGAGGAACTGGGGGATCAACGTCCAGTTCAAGAACATCTTGAGCTTTACACCCTGCGCAGGATTTGAACTAGCAGCCTTGTCGTCACAAGAGCCGTATGAACTCTTGGCTGCCACCACTGATATGCAAGGGCCGTTTGCCATTTTGCCTTAATTGTTAGTTTGCGGTCAGGCCATAATGTTTCCATTAAGATTATGTTGATCGAAAAAAGCTTTTTAGTTTTCACCTTCAAATTACAACATGCTTTCATGAGGTCAGCTGTTTTCCATGCGAGGGGAATATCAGGGGAAAGAGTGAGAAAATGAGGTAGGAGAGGGATGGAGGGGGGAAAGAGAAGAGAGGAAGGAGAGTGTTGATTGAAAGACTGTGATTAGCAGTTTTCAGGGGGGCACCAGGGCCACTGAGTTGTTCTAACAGGGTTGTCGCGTCTCGAGGTGCAGTCAAGGAGAAGTCAGTGCTTTAGAAAGCTCCCTCGATTTCTCCATTTCCCCCTCCCTCCCTCATTTGCTCTCACCACCCAGCCACACTTTTCCTGCCCCTCCAAAAAATCAATATGGCTGTGCAAAGTGCAGCTTGGCCCAGGGGGAGGGCCAGCTAGCTATAGGGGCTAGATGCGGAGCTTAAAGGGAGGACAAGAGGCGTCCTCCAGGCCTGTCCCACAGGCAGTGTCAAGGACAGACCTGAGAACCAGAGGACTGAAGCCACCAGATTGCCCTTCCCCTCTGCATCTCGCCTTCTCGCTCTCTCTCTGCTGCCCGGGCTGGGCTGGCTCAGCAGGGCAGAAGAGATCGATAAGCAGGTGGAGCGTTTAAAATCCCCAGCTCAAGAGGCTGACGTTACGCTCCTCAGAGCACAGTAGACCAACACATCGCTCAGGGCAGAACAGCTGGATGGATGGATGGATGAGTGGGTGTATGGTGGTCGCACCTAGTCATTGAAAGGTTTGTGATTTGTGACAATAAACAATTCAATAGCACTTAGCCATACACAGTGTCTGAGGGGTGTAGAGCCAGACTCTTCACAAACACTGCCATTTTCTCAACATGTCACAGATCAGTAGCACTGAGGCAGGTCAGGCAGCTATAGACCAACTAAGCCCGGTAATGTCACTCTAAGGCAGTACCTGTATTGCTGCAGCTGTAATATACTGTTATAGAATAAAGCATCAAAAATGGCCTCAAAAAAAGAAAAAATTGGCATGTACTATCATTGTCAACAGCAGTGTTCCTCATTTCCATACAGTAGGCTTGACGAAGAAGCGTGTGCATGATGTGGATGAAGTGCACAAGGAGGATTTCAGTCCTGCCGTGTGTCTCCGTGTGTGAGTGACTGATCACAGTAGAAGTGGCTTGTGTCTCTAATCCAGTACCACTGTTAGACAGTGCAAAGACCCGGCTCTGTGTACACGGCACGGGTTGATCAAACCCATCATGTGACAAGCAACCTCTTCAAATGACGATGATTTCCCAGCTCTGTGTCCTTTCAGCTCCATATTAGATCATCTTCCGACACTACCGAGTCTGGTACTTCATCTGGGATAAAGATGATGGGCAATCCGACCGGAGGGGTTGGGAGTCAAGGGTAAACGAGGGGCTAAGACAGGGGTACTGTGCCGGATTGGCTGACAGCTGTGACAATTATCATGTGGTATATTATAACCTTATGCTAAACATAAGATTTGATATAGTATGTTGCCTGACAAAACACTTCAAGGATATTTTATCATCAACTCAGCTGTGTGTCAGCTTAACACACAACACATAAAATTAGCCTTTTTGGAGGAAACAAATATCAGAAGATCATACTACATATCAAAAATAGAGAGGATCCTATCTGTTTCAATTTTCCAGAGCAGGCCTTAGTGGCCTACACATCAAAATCTAGTTGTTTTACTTTTCTGCTATCAACTACATCATATTTTTTCTAAAGACAACTAGACACACAACCTCCTGAATTATTTGTTGAGACCTAGTTGTTGAAACTGAGTTTTGAATATGTTATTATTAACAAGCTAGAGCAGTGGCCTAAATTTAAATGCTGACAATCACTTAAGCCACTAGAAAAACATATGGCGCAAAACAGATGTGGACTTAACATCTAGGACAGGTCTAATTCTATCTCATGTAGTCTTTGACCCAGATAAACTGGCATTATGATGTGACCTCAGATTAATATTGAATTAAGGACCGAATATCATTTGTGGCTGTTTACATGACCGTCAGCCTGTCTTCCTGGAATCCCGAAGCAGATAAGTTTGCTATAATGGCATTAGCCAAATCCTGAAGTATAGCAGACGGCACTTGTCTTGCTTGAGAAGCCACCTCATTTCTTTATTTATTTTTCCTTCACTCATTCTGAACAAAGGAAAATATTCTACCAGGAATTGAATGGTCTAATCCTCTTTTCACTCTTCCCAGTAGCTTGAATGGTGACAGATTAACATCCTGGAGGTTTACAAACCCAGCCATTTGAAAATGTAATTGCTGGTGCCACACTGCATGCATGTGTTTAAGTTGAGGGTTAATATTAAAGCTTAAAATACACACATGCACTTGAGTAAGGAGGGATGTGGCCCTGTTGAGCCAGGCCCAAGACACTTAAGTCCGGGCAGGACAGACCATTCTGTCACATACGTATGAGGGAGTCGCAAGCTGTCCCAAACCCACGCTAGGCGCCATAGTTACTGTTCACTTCTGCTAATTATTACAGCCAATCAGAGGGGTTAACGGGGCGGAGCCTGGCCAGACCATGTTCTGGGGCATTTAACAGCTGGCAGGAAAGGAGGTGAATGCATTACACAATGGCCTCATCCAATAAAAATAAAACACCCTGACATCTGAGGTGTACTTAGCACAGAGGGGAGGGAGGAAGTGAGGGAGGGTGGTGTGGGGTGAAGGGGAGAGAGCATCTGATAACATGATGTCCAAGTGCCACCTAGTGACAACTTCCCAGCTTCTCTGGTCCTTAAGGCTCCAGAGCATGGGGGGGGGGAGAGAAGCGACCCAGGACAGAGGGATTCAATATCAGCAGCATATTGCTCTATTCTTTCAAGGACATCTCAGCGAGCACCAACCATTCAAGTTGCACGTCAAATTTCAACATACAGTAAAACAATGACATTCAAAAATTATATAGATTGTAATCACTTTACATCTCGTTTCCAAAACCCAAACAAGCAAAAACTCAGCCTTCCTCAAGTGACCCCACTGTCAGTCAGTTGTCTGTTCAGTTGGGGGAGCAGGTCTGTAACACTGCACTGGTATGCTGGTGGCCCTGGGCTCCTAGGTCCCCTCCCCTCATTAACCCAGGTATAAATCACACTCTGCCAGTGCCCAGAGGTGAGAGGGATGAGAGTGGAGGTGAGCTTGAAATAATGCTTATGTCACGGCGGGTCAGCCCTCCATTATGGCCGTTTCAAAAACTATTAATCTTGCTTGTAGTCAGTGGCCTAGAAATAATTACTTCATCTAACCCATGTAATACAGCATGACCAGCAGTCGAGCCTGGTCAATTTGAAGCTGGGGAGGCAGGATGCAGGGGCAGAGAGAGAGAGAGAGAGAGAGAGAGAGAGAGAGAGAGAGAGAGAGAAATGAGAAAGGGGGGAGAGCCACAAATTACCAGGCCCTGTCTCCTGCTACTGGGTGAATGATGTCCTGCTCACTTCGGCTGTGGCCTTTTACACTCTCAACACTGATTTAGATAGATACACACACATGCACACTCTGAAAGGCAGATCATGTACAAGCACATATATTAATGCATAATTAAATACACACACACTGAGCGAGGAACACACAAATCACATTATTTAAAAGTGTTCAAAACCCTTTCAAAATTTGATCTCAAAAATTCACAAGTGATCATACAGAATAAATGTTGTTTTAGTTAGCATGCAGAACTGTCCATGGTGAAAAATATCACCTGGCTACCACTAAACGATACTACATATAATTGATCAACACATTTTTATATTTTCCATCTAAATGCCATAACCATGCAAATGAATTTGATATGGCAAGGTGTGCCACCTGCTAAGTGAACTTTAATTTTGTCATTTTAAAGGAATTCAATGTTCAAGAAAAAACTGCCAGAAATGTAATTGGATATCATATATGTTAAAATTACACTGCCAAAATATGCAAATAAAAAGATTTTTTTTTTGTCATCAGTCGGAAGTAATTTTGAAAGCCATGATATTACACACAGGTATTTAAAACCCACACTATAGGCAAACAGAGGAGCTACTGCAAACCCAGCCTCCATGAACGTCGCAGGAAGTATGTATGGAGTGACATAAATAAATGCAGCCCTCCAGTGGCTGTCACAGCTGGCATTGCAGGTGCAAATTTAATTAGTCAAGGTGAAGTCTCCCTTGTTGTCTGAGAAGGGGGGGGTCCTCGCCATGCACGACTGTAAACACGCACTATGTCCTAATCAGGTGTCACCGCAGCGTTTGATCAGCCCGCGAAAACTTGTCATGAATCCCCGGCAGAGAGTGGGCCGAGGGGGAGAACAAAGGAAAAGAGCTGTCATGAGAGAACAGGGTGGTGGTGGTGATGGCAGTGGCAGTGGATGAAGAGAGTTTGCCTATTAGCAGTCTCTGTCGCCTATCTCTCTCCCACTCCCCTTAACATCTCTCCTCCTGTTGTTTTCTTTCTTTCTCTACGTGGCTACCTACAATATACACCGTACTGTATCCCGCCGCAGCTCTATACTTCCACTCTGAGGAAATCTCAACCACAGCTGTCATACTGGTGCTTCACAACCGCCAACAAAGCTTCCAAAAGAAAACCCCAAAGTAGTACACTACTTTTGTGTACAGAGATACAAGCTGCACTCGTTTTGTTTTTATCAAGCACCATTCTAAGTAGCTGGGTCCTCCTGAAGAGCCTGGAGAACTAGAGGCAGACATGCTGTTCTCCTCCCGCCCAGCGCCTCCAGGCTGCATTCAGGCAGTGCAGGAACACACGCGCCATTAGATACTGTTTACCTTTCAGTTTGGGTGATATTGAATACATTAGCCGATTGAACCTCATAAGAAACACAGGCGAGTGACAAGGCCCAATCGTCTTTGCGACTACCATGGTAACTGAGATTACAGGCTAACAAAGAGCAGACAGGGGGAAAAAATATTTAAAACCCGAATAGTGATACATAAATTAATTAAAGGACAAAAAAACAAGTGGAGAATTAAAGTTGGAACATCTGTCAGCGACTTAGCTTCCCAACGTAATACCAGTGTTAGAACATTTATACCCTTGAAGTTAATGATCCCCTCTTTAATTGACAGTCAAGGAAAACTGGCTGCGGCAGCATCCTGCCGAGACGCCGATAAGAGGCCCCCTTCCCCCCTCCCAAAAATAAAATAAAAATACAGTTTAAAGAACCTTGGCACTAATCCCTATTGTCATCCCAGCGCAGCAGAAGGACTTACAAACACTGATAACTCCACTGAAGCTGTCTATTTCTCAGGAGTTATGGGGACAGCCGAGCCGCTGTGCGCCTTGAATCAGTCACTCAGATTAGCCCAATCCCTCTGTGCTGTCAGTCAGCCGAGACAGTAGCCTGTCACCGCATTTACATGAGTCCATCTCATATGTGACAATGCCCCCTATATATGACAATGGCTGCGAGGAAGGGGTCCACTCGCTGGCAGATAGCGGGTGTACACTATGGCAGACGGGCTGTTGTTGGATTAAGCTCATGGTGTGCGCTGTGCTCATGTCTTCACTGACACTCCAACAACAAGTTTAAGGAGTCTTAACCATTGCTGTTTTTCCATAGTGGAGAGAATGTGGGAGATGTATGTCAGATGAAACACACACATACACCTACACTGACAAACACACACACACACAGGGATAAACTTCAAAAAACTTGGAAGTAAAGAATGATTGCTGGATGAAAACCACAAGCTTACCTAGTGTGTGTCTTCCCCAAAGTTGGCTTCAAGCATGACTTTAATCCACCTACTTCACTTAACATGATGAAGCTCAAAGAACAAAAGGGAAAACAACATAAAACTAAGTACATCCTATGCACAACATCTGGATCAGTCTCCATCATGAATTAACTCAAGTATGATGGAGATTAAAAGTCCAACCCTAAAACAAATCTCTAAAAAAAAAAAAACTAGATAAGACACAAACTTTGGGGCATTAAAAATTAATAAGGGATTAGTTCCTGCAAAGTATGAGTTTGTACTTTTAAACAAATGTGCGGTCCTTGACGGCACCTGAGAGCTCACAGTGTGCTGACTGCTTTTCATGCTTCTGTGGCTCACTCCACTTCAAACAGTCCCGCAACAAATGACAGTGGATGCCCTCTACATAACAGGGCCAGGGCAAGCATGACACAGGGGTTGACAACTGAACCCTCAAACTCCCTAACCCCTACCCCTGCCATGGCACATGCACACACACACAAATAACCCTGAAAACAGCCCTGACATGACCGCTCGGCAGCCCTTCCTAACCCCTCCGTGTGTTTTTTCTTTCTCCATCTCACTGGAGACAACCCTCAATTCAGGACCGTTTTAGCCAGGCAAGTGGATGTGACCCGTTGCCCCCCAGTCTGGCTCATCTGAATAAACAGAGTTGAAGAAACAGGCAGAGGAGGGAAAATCTGCCTACATTATGATAGGAAGAGAGAAGATGGGATTCAACCAAGGGGCTCCTTTCTTTATGCACGTTTGATCAAGTGCTTGACAGCACCAGTGGATGGAATTACGGACTGTTGAACAAAAAGTTGTGGTGTGGGTGTAAGCGTGTGTGTGCAGTTCAGTCTGGACAGCTGAGTTTCCGTGGTCTGACAGTGTTAGGCTTGTGACAAGTCTGCCGCACCACACCACCACATTCTAAGCGCAGCCCGCCCACCAGCCTTCGCAGTCCATCACTCAGGATGGCCGAGGGAAGTGCCGTGAGAAGAGGTCAGACGTGGAGGAAAGAGGGTGGGAGGAAGAGGAAGGAGGGAGGGCTGGTCAGGGGTTAAGTGTAGAGAAGACAGCGATGAAAGGCAACTGTCATGCACCAGTGCTCGCCCAGGAGCACCTGTCTCGAGAAGAACATGCAAAGTGTGCCGGTCACATCCTGACAATACCCCCACACACACACATAGATCAACACACACACACACACACAAACTCTCATGAAAGGGCTGATGCTCCACCGTTGGTAAGGCATCGCCTGTCTGACAGCATGCCAGTCAAGCTGTCGTTGGCCCCTTCGCATATATGCAAGGAAAAGTTAGGTTGATGAAGAAAAACCACACGGGGGGCTCAGAGGAAGAATCACTGAGACATGAACAGACTACCTGAAGTGAGCAGACACTTCTCAAAGACTTGATGCAGAGTAAATGCTGGAACGAGCAATACAAAAAGCTCCATGAAAGCAAATCCAGGATAACCAGGACACCTACTCCAGACTGGAAGTTAGTGTGGTTACTAAAGTCTTGATGCCTAGGACTAAAAATATTTTTTTCAAAACACTCAGTATGTTTGTGTTCTATTAGATAGGGTAAGAAAGACAGAAATGAGTTTAATGGCTAATGTTGTATTTGAGTGCTTTAGTTATGTTTGTTTTTTTTTTTTTTTGCATTTTTAAACTTCTTTGCTAATTGTAAAACATAGAAAATTAAACCCTTAGGCCTGACACCATTACTACAGTATCATGCCCACTCTATAAAGTAACACAGTAATATATTGACAAAAACATTATGTTTGTTTTTACAAGTAGAAACTACCTGTGGTATTTTGTTAATGGTGGTTAGCAGAGGAAGCCAAGTGTACCTCCAGCTGGCTAAGCTAATAGCAATACTAAAACCAGACTGGCTAAAGGAGACACGTCCTATGTTCAGCCTCTACAAAGCAATGAGCTAAATGCCAGGTATTTTAACACACTTTCCTTGCTCACGTTTATGGAAAGGAACTTATGATGTACAAATTAACAGTTACTATTTACAGAGCCTTGTGAACCTGGCCTCCTGCAGCTTTTGTGAATGAAGGGTTTTGGACTTTACATTGAAACCAGATGTTGGGCAACACCGTAGCAGTAGGAACTTTTACTTTATTGGAAAGGTGAGTCATTACAAAGGAAAATAAATTCACAAATAAACAGCATGACGACTGCTCTGTCCCATGAAGGTGGTTTTGCATAGTGAAATCTGCTCAAATTTGCTAAAATTTGCTAAAAGTAGCAACAACCAGGGTAGCTAGCATGTATTACTTTTCATTATTACTGACATTTTCTTCAGCTTCGGAGGCTGATGCAATATTACCTCAAGCTTACTGAAGATTTTTATCATTTATGTGTTATGTTATCTTAGCATTAACGCCAACAGCAGCCTCAAGACACACATAAATGTATAAGTGTGTGCACACACACACACACACACACACACAACCAGAATGCCAAACAAACAGAAATGGAAAATAACGACTCGGATCATAGCCTCGCGTGGCTAATGAACCCCCTTGAGGATCTAGCCTCTGTGTATGAGGTGAGAGGGTCATTCCCATGTTTATTCAGCACCAGTCCAATGAGACACCACCAACTATTGATTGAACTGATTATTCTATGTCTCTCTTGTGACAGGACACATGCATGACAGAGGAACCCTACTTGGGCAGGTCACATTCGGTGTAATCTCATTGAATCTGACGGCTGATCTGGTCGGCCAGTTTGCATGATCCACATCGCGGCCTTGTTTGTGAATACGCTGACATCTGTGGCTAATGCCTCAACACTAACATGAGGTGCTCGGTAGGGGCTGTCAGACACGTAAGCCGTCAAGAGCTGTTCTCCATAGGAGAAAACAATCCGGGTGATAAATACTAAACATAGCAATGTACACGAGTATTGGTACCGAAAGTGGTATTTCACAGGCAGAATATTTCTTAATATTTTTAAACAATCAAGCTTCAATATGTTTGTTTTTTTTATTTGGGAAGAATGTTGCATAGAGTAAGGCTGTTAATATTCTCCAGAAGAAATCAAACTAAGCGTGATTGCATCAGGGTAAGACATCATTTGTGTTGCCTCATATCTGTGGAATTTCTGTGGAAATATGTCTGATTTTGCCTTTGGTAGAACTCTTTTTAAATTTTGCATATTGCCTCATGTCATATAGTGGCCAACCTGTCAGAGGGGAGTAGATGGCAGCCGGTACTTGGAGGAAACCTCTGCAAATGACCCTTTCAGTTACAGTATGACTCAGTATGGCGTTTAATCCCCAAGCCACACCAAACTGTAATGCCCAGCATGAGGCTATCTCTGTTTTTCCATTTAAATGTTTAGTAAGATCACAGGTCCTCCTGAGCACATATGGGAGTCTGTGGCAGGTCATCTTAGCCATGTACCCTAAGACAATGAAGGCAGGGCCGTTAAAGTTGATATCCTTCCAGATGCAAACCAAATGTAGACATCATGCAGCTTAAAAAAGTCATGCATTCAACACAGACTGCTATAAAAAAGGTGGTAGGAAGTGAGGGAACGATGTGCAGGATTTCTCACATTGATCACGAGAAGCTAATATATGGCTGATAACAGAATGTCATCAACAGAGAACTATCTCAGGGTCATAAACAGTAACTTAGTGCATCATATTATATTAAGGAAAGAGATGGCTTATGTTTAAATGTCACAGTTGTTGTAGGAGATATTATTGGTGAATGTAATACTTACATCACAGATGAAGTGGGCAACAATCAATCCCATCCTTCCATCACTGACATCTTTAAAACTAAGACCTGCTCTCCATCACGCTTAGTGCAGCACTCCAAGATTTAAGTTGGTTAAGGTCAAATTAGAGAATCTCTTACACTGTAAACCTAAAATAAATTTATAAAAAAGCCCTTCTATTCCTCCAAAACAATAAAATAAAACGAAAGCAATACTGTAAATATCTCAGTAAACATTGCATCTCAT